>NC_091311.1:39118571-39208571 GCF_038502225.1 Cherax quadricarinatus
GTGAGTATTTTTACCCTATCCACGTTATCGAAACCCACATGACAAATTGGTGACACCGGTGTGGGCGTGGATTTAAGGGTATATCAGACGTTAGAAGACTGTTTGTGGGTTGCCGGCAGGTCAGAGGTGAACTGTGCCACCTCCAGCTAGCCGCTTACCCTCACTCTCACCACCCTGTGTACTCCAGCCTGCAAGCTGCAAGCCTGTTGCAGCCGCTTTTCAAGCTTCCTGGCTTAGTGTGCTAATTGCTTCAATCTCCGAGGGCTTGACCCGGATTTTGCAATTAAGCCAGTCAATAAGCCAGACTGTGGAAGTGAACGCTAGTCAGCCTGCCTCAGCCTACCATCCAGCCTGTCTCCTGTCATCCACCTGCTCCTTCATGCTGTGTGCATCGTTACACGTCTTCCAGTCAGCCATTCTCATGGGTTAAGCCAGTCAGCCAACCCAGCTTCTAACCCAGCTGAGAGAGAGAAGTAAGCCACGCAAGTTCCTCTGAAGTATTGTTTCATATATCGCTTTGTGCTCCCAGTTGGATGCCAGATGGATGCTAGAGTGGTCTTCACCATCCCTGTGGCATATTGTGGCTTAGTTAATTAAGCCACCTTCGTGGGTAGTGAGTGGAGTGTGCGCCAGTGAGCAACAGGGAGTAGGTCACGCTCCCTTCACCCACCCGCCACCCACTCTTCACTCATCTACCTGTGGCTTTTTTCCACCCTTGTACCGGGTCCTAGTACTGTTTTGGCTCACATAATTGGTCAAGAGATTGTAGCTGGCGCCAACGATAAAGCCAGTTATGTGAGTTCACCTAGAAAGCGCATTTCTTCGACAACAGTGTGAGTGTAGGAGGCGTCATCACCCATACAGGACAACCTTCCCCTCATCACTAGTCACTCCACCTACTACTCCAGACTTCAGTGATAATTTTCTGTTTAGAGACATTTTTCTTGCATTTAAAGACATTTGTGTGTGTGTGAGACATTTATAGTGAATTTCTCGTGTACTCTAAGCCTTGTGTTTTCAGTGTAGACTCAGTGTTTCTTTGACTCATAATTTTTTTACATTATATTTTCAGTGTTATCGCTCATCTCATTTTTTTTATCTGTTTTTTTTTATGCTACTCTCTGTCTGTAGTAAGTATTATTCTGTAGTGTACCAGTCAGTCACTCCGTGTGAAGTAACAAATTTTTTTATCTTGTGTTCTTTCAGCATTGTATTCTCCAGTATTTGTCATTGTAGTTCATGCAGTGATATTCACCCCAGTATACTAAATTATCCATTTATTTCTGTGTACCTTTTTTTCGTATGCCAGCAGTGTCTCATTCCCTGATCTTTTCGCAGACTTGTGTACCATTATTTTTGCCAACAATTTTTGTCGTATCAGTCACAGCAAGATATTGTTGTAAGAACATTGATAAATAATATACAATCCTTGTTGTGTGCCCCGCCACTTGTAAGTGTTGTGTGCCCCGCCACTTGTAAGTGTTGTGTGCCCCGCCACTTGTAAGTGTTGTGTGCCCCGCCACTTGTAAGTGTTGTGTGCCCCGCCACTTGTAAGTGTTGTGTGCCCCGCCACTTGTAAGTGTTGTGTGCCCCGCCACTTGTAAGTGTTGTGTGCTCTGCCACTTCTAAGTGTTGTGTGCCCCGCCACTTGTAAGTGTTGTGTGCCCCGCCACTTCTAAGTGTTGTGTGCCCCGCCACTTGTAAGTGTTGTGTGCCTCACCACTTGTAAGTGTTGTGTGCCCCGCCACTTGTAAGTGTTGTGTGCCCCGCCACTTCTAAGTGTTGTGTGCCCCGCCACTTCTAAGTGTTGTGTGCCCCGCCACTTCTAAGTGTTGTGTGCCCCGCCACTTCTAAGTGTTGTGTGCCCCGCCACTTCTAAGTGTTGTGTGCCCCGCCACTTGTAAGTGTTGTGTGCCCCGCCACTTGTAAGTGTTACACTTCCAGTTTTGTTTCTTGTTTTATTTTTATTCATATTTTTCTTATTTCTTTGAACAAATTCACTCTTAATGTAATTTCAATTTCTTTTTTTAACGTAAAGTGTTTTCTTTACTCTGAGTAAATTGTTTTGTCTAATTTACAATTAAGAGTTAAAGTGTTCAATCAGTTTTTCTTCATATTTTTATTTTATTATTTAACCTACATTTTCCCAGTGTAACTTTTATTACTGCAGTGATTATTTCTACACCTTATTTTGTTGCACTTGTTGTGCAGTGAATTATTTTGTTGCACTTGTTTTGCAGTGAATTATTTTGTTGCACTTGTTCTGCAGTGAATTATTTTGTTGCACTTGTTCTGCAGTGAATTATTTTGTTGCACTTGTTCTGCAGTAAATTATTTTGTTGCACTTGTTCTGCAGTGAATTATTTTGTTGCACTTGTTCTACAGTGAATTATTTTATTGCACTTGTTCTGCAGTGAATTATTTTGTTGCACTTGTTCTGCAGTGAATTATTTTGTTGCACTTGTTCTGCAGTGAATTATTTTGTTGCACTTGTTGTGCAGTGAATTATTTTGTTGCACTTGTTCTCCAGTGAATTATTTTGTAGCACTTGTTCTCCAGTGAATTATTTTGTTGCACTTGTTCCGCAGTGAATTATTTTGTTGCACTTGTTCTGCAGTGAATTATTTTTCTTTTATTGATATTTTTATACATTATTATTCTCAGTTCATTATTGTTTGAGTCTTGTTTTTCATTTTATTATTTTTTCCTCATGTTGTCTTTGCATTATATTTTAATTTTGTTTATGCATTCTTAGAAAATATTTAAATTTCCCAGTTATCTCTCGTTGCATACAATTTAGTGATTTTATTTTATACTTTTTATATTGATTTACAGTTTTATTAGTTAATTTCTTTATTAGCAAGAGTACAGACAGCTCATTTTGCAT
Source organism: Cherax quadricarinatus (assembly GCF_038502225.1). Lineage (NCBI taxonomy): Eukaryota > Metazoa > Arthropoda > Malacostraca > Decapoda > Parastacidae > Cherax > Cherax quadricarinatus. Next base: position 39,121,459 of record NC_091311.1, read on the forward strand.
TTAATTCAGTCTCCAGTAATATTTTTACTTGTAAATTTCAATGTAATTTTTATCTTGTCCAGCAGTCCTTTACATTGAGTTGTCCTTCCTCTTGCAGTGTATCTTAGATATTTTTTTTATTACTTCTGCAGAATTAGTTGCATCTCTTTTATTTCAATTTTAGCATTTTGTATTATTTTTATTATTCATTATTTTTGCTTTATTTGTTCTCGTGCAACTTCTTTGCCATTATGCCTCACATACCGTCAAGTGATACTTTAGTGAATGTCGACACTCAGACCTCTCAGGCTACTGCTGCTCCTGTCATCAGTCCTCACAGTTCCTTATCGACTGACAGACCGACCCAGACACTGAGACACTATAGTTTTACTCGTGATTCCCTTGATGCGTTACCTTTATTCAATGGCCATGTACATAGTCTTGAAGCATGGTTTACTGCCATTCGTTCTCGTGTTAATGCTCTAGTTGACAGTCCTCCTTCAGAGGAAAGTCTTATCAGACTTGCGAAAGAAGCTTTTCATCGGTCCCCTGCTGCTGTTCACGTTGTTGATCTCCTTGAAATGCGAGGAATATGAGGAACTGATTCGTTCTTTCCTTGTACCAGTAAAAACAGCTGATCCATATGTCGTTCTTAGGGAACTCGTGAATGCTACACCTATAACTAATGAATCGTTGAGTGCTTTTGCTGTTAGATTAGACAAACTTTTATCATCATTTATCAATGCTGTCCAGTCCTCAGCTTTTGTCCCTGACGAGGATAAACCATCCACAGCGTCGTTTGCTAAAATAGCAGCTTTTGGAGCAATCAAAGAACTAATGCCGCCTGCTTCCGTGTGTGCTTATGAGGCTAATCCTCCAACTGTGACGATGGAACCTCTTACAGCCCTAAATCATGTACGTTCCTTATGCCCCCAGGGTACTTTCCCATGTATCAAAAGTAATTTCACACCTATGCCTCAGTCTGCACCATCTCTTGTTTGTGCCACAACGACAAATCATGGTCGTCAACCATCGCAGCGATCACCAAGGACCAGTGTACAGAGTCATAAAACTCGTAGTATTCATAGTACATTCAGTAACCATAGTCAGCGGACTTGTTACAACTGTGGGTTCCGTGACCATATTGCAATTAATTGTCCTGATAGTTACCCTAAGAGGCCTCGTACTGATGATGAGTACCAGTAAGATCTTCCCTACTGTACTTATCATTGAACACATGGACATGACACATCTGAGTGCAATGCTCTCTACAACCTTCAGTACTCTAGGTCTTTCCGTGGCCGTTCCAACCGTAGAACCCGTAGAGGAAACAGACGTCGTGGTTCTCAAACTAACCAGAACCAGGCTCATTCTTCCAATTCGGGGGAATTCGAGCGCCCCAGTCAAACCGTCCCATGGTGACAGTAGGTAATAATGAGTACACCATCCCCGTTCACAATTCCTTTGAAGTCTCGAGAATGACAATCCTGCTGATGATGTTGCTTCACACGTCTCTGACGTAGATGATTTTGGGGATGAAGTGGAACAAATCTTTTCTGACGACAATCCACCTTTTTGTTTGCACATAACTTCCAATGCAACCATAGGCCCTATAGTGCAAGCGTCTGTTCATAATGCGCCCGTTCATTTGTTCATGGACTCTGTTGCGCAAGTCAATGTTATCAGGTCTAGTTTGTTTAGGGATAAGCAGTTACGACATGTCCTTCTCGTAGAACCGACTCATGTGTCCTCCCTTAGTGGAGTAGCTGGTTCTCACCTGCGTGTCCGAGGTCGGACTTCCCTCACTTTTTCTACCCAAGGTAGAGACTTCACTGCTTCCTTCCTTGTTGTCGACCAGATTACTTTCCCTGGTGACCTTCTACTGGGATTTGCTTCCATGCGAGACTTACTCATTGTGCTCGACCCTTATCGATGGCATGCCCAAATTGATGACTTGATCGTACCATTTTGGGGTTACCAGCTTGGATCCGAGATTTGCCATACTGCCGCAGAGTACGACATTCGAATTAAGCCCTTACAGGCCAGTGCATTTTCCAGTAGCGTACCCAAGCGGTCAGGCACTGGTGATCCTGTCACTCCTGTCTGTGTTCCTGCAACTTCAGACTTGCAAGATAATGTCCAGTTACCTCAAGTGTCCGAGGATGCTCTGACTACCTTGAGTGCTGAGCCTATCCCTGCAATGTCTGCTAGTTCAAGTAGTAGTTTCTCCACAGGGGATGCCTTGTCGGAAAACGATTACTTGCAACTAGTAATGCCATCTCTTGTTGATGTCACATGCCGTCTGCAGAAAGACGTTTCTGTTGCTGCTAGTGCCCTCACTAGAGTGTCTGTTGTTGTTCCTAGTGTTCCAGATGGTGATAACGTCCTAGTTGACAGTGATTCCTGCAAAGTAAAAGGTCTATTTGTTGAACCATCCTTACATGTTGTAAGAGATAGTAAGATCCATTTCTTCCTAGCTAACACTTCTGGTCACAGTGTTCGTCTCAGAGCAAATACCAATCTTGTTGACCTTGTTCACTATCCTTACCCTGTTCAGGTAGAGGATGAGTTGTCACCTGACTAGTGGGTCGGTGCTATTTCTACCGGGGAGACCTCATCCACTTCACTGGATCAATCTGTTCCACAAGTTGAGGAGAAAGACTTAGCTCCCACTGACTTCCCAGATGAAGTCAAGCATTTGTTGACTCTGTTGAACAAACGTCGTAAAGCCATTGCCTTACCAGGTGAGAAGATGGGTATAACGAACTTATTGTCCCATCGTATTCCACTTGAACCTGGTACTAGACCCATCTATATACCTGCGTACAGAATGCCTCATTCACAAGTTGCTGTTGCAGAAGAATTGATCAATCAAATGCTTGATGATGGAGTTATTGCACTTAGCAATTCACCTTGGAATGCGCCCTTGATCCTAGTGCCTAAGAAGGATGGTACTTGGCGCCCAGTGATTGACTTTAGGAAGTTAAATGCGAAAACTATCCCAGATCGCTTCCCACTTCCTGTACTGGGTGATCTTTTACGTAACATCGGAGATAACAAAGTCTTTTCAACCCTGGACTTGTTACAAGGGTTTTGGCAAGTCCCTCTTCACGAGGACAGCCAAGAGCTAACTGCATTCTCCACTCCTACAGGTCATTATCACTTCCTCCGTATGGCGTTTGGATTACGATCCTCCCCTATCACGTTCTCAAGGCTCATGACTAATATCTTTAGAGGTCTCATAGGTAATGCACTTATGGTGTACTTAGATGACGTAATCGTCATGTCTAAAGACGTGGATACACACTTGAAAAGACTTAATGTAGTACTTGGTAAGCTTGAAGAAGCCAATTTAAAGATCAAACTGTCTAAATGTCAATTTTTCAGATCAGAAATTAAGTTTCTTGGTCACGTAGTCACTCCTGGAGGGGTTACGACTGACCAAAGTAAAGTAACTGCAGTACTAAATTTTCCAACTCCCAAAACTGCTGATGCCGTAAGATCCTTTGTGGGCTTAACAGGTTTTTATAGATCTTTCATTGCCAATTTTTCTTCCATAGCTGCTCCTCTAACTGAGTTGCTTAAGAAAGATGCTCCTTTTGTTTGGACCTTCCGTCAAGAAAGAGTGTTCCAAACTCTAAAAGAAAAGCTGACATCTGCTCCAATTTTGAAATTTCCAGATTTTTCTAAGCCCTTCTATCTGACAACTGATGCTAGTTCTATTGGCATAGGTGCCGTACTAGCTCAGAAGACTGATGGCAAGTACAACGCAGTTGCATTTGCTAGCCGAGTCCTTACGAAGGCTGAACGTAATTATACAGTAACTGAGCAAGAAGCTTTAGCAATAGTATGGTCTTTAAAGCACTTCCGAGACATTATTTATCAGTACTCTGTTCATATCTTGACAGACCATGCTCCACTGATACCTTTATTCCAGAACAAACAACCTACTGGAAGGTTAGCCAGATGGACCTTGACTATCCAAGAGTTCAATCCGACCTTTGAACACTTACCTGGCAAGTTAAATGTAGTCGCAGATGCCTTATCGTGACATGTTTGTATAGTAACTGCAGACCCTCCATTTAGTGCTGAGGATGTAAAGAATGCTCAACGAACAGATCCCATGTGGTCTGGTGTGATTCGATTCCTGCTCCAGGAAGATCTTATTCTGACTGTGAAGCCACCAGCACCCATCAGTGGCTTTGTCATGAACCAAGAATTACTGTATCGAACAGCCGAGTTGGGTACTCCTAGCAGAAGAGTTTACCAGTTAGTAATTCCACAGTCACTAGTGAATGTAGCCTTACAGCTAGTTCACGATGTACCAGGTGTTGCGCACCCTGGTATGGATCGTTCAGTAAAACAAGCCAGATTGAAATACTTTTGGCCTCGTATGGCAACTGATATTTCTGAGTATGTTAAGAAATGAAGTGTCTGCATGCAACATAAAGGTAATGCTAATGGCCCTAACCCAATCCAAGTGTATCCAACTACTAGCGAACCGTGTGAAAGAGTTGTGCTAGATTTGTTAACTAATTTCCAATGTTCCCTCCAAGGCAACAAACATCAGTGTGTTATGGTAGACCATTTCACCAGATATTGTGAGTTAGTTCTTATTGCAGATAAGACTGCCGAGACAGTAGCTAAAGCGTTTAAAGAACGCATTATCTGCAGGCATACCACCCGTAAGTCCCTAGTAACAGATAATGGAGGTGAATTCTGTAATGAGATTCTTGAAAATTTGTGTACCTTGTACAAGATTTTTAAATCCACCATTGTTCCTCATCATCCTGCCAGCAATGGGTTAGCGGAACGTACCAATAAGAAAGTACTTGATGTCTTGAGAGCCACTATCAATCCCAACAGTGAAACTTGGGATGAAGTTATACCTGATGTGCAGTGTGCTATAAATTCTGCTTACAATGTTTCGATAGGTGATACTCCACATTATGCATTGTATGGTGTATATAAACGTTTGCCTTATGAGTTGTTATATTCTAATCCGAAACCAAATTACAACCCTGATGATTTCATAGCAACTCGTACCAGCCTAGCTCAAAGTGTCTTTAGAAGAATCCGTGAAACACTTCATAAATCAACAGCAGAATTTACAAGAGTCGCAAACACTCGAGCAAAGCCGTCCAAAATCAAAGTAGGTTCGAGAGTTATGCTGACTAACTTTAACAAAACGTCTGCAATGCCTAAGCTTGATCAAAAGTTTGTTGGTCCTTATCGAGTAGTTGAACATATCACTGGCAATAAGTATAGGGTTAGAGAAATTAGTACTGGTCAGTATAAAGAATCGCATTTAGATCATATGAAGTTAGTATGTGATGATAATGATGTTCCAACTCAGACTAATGTGACAGACTCTGACAATCATCCTGATCCTGTACGCTCTACCTCTGATACTCAGTCAGACAATCAACCTGAATGTCATTATTCCCTACGTACACGACAGGTATTGAGAAATCCTCAAGTATCATTTGTAACTACCAATTCAGATTTGCCTCAAATACAGCATGAGTTAGCCAGTGCAACAGAGTTTGATCCTCCCAGAGATGACACCCATTCTGCATATGTCAATCTCACCCTAGCAGAGTTGGGGTTAAATGTAAATAACCTGTATAGATGAATAATTACAGTATCAACTAATCAGTATTCAAGAATTTTTTTGTGTGTTCACGTTCTCTCTGAATTCTGAGAGTTAACAGTCTAGATTTGAGTGCACCGAATCTGCCTTTCTGTTAAACACTTCTTTCTTTGTATATATTCCTTCCTCAGAATCCATAGATCACATGAATACAGATCGATCGATCAAATTTTTTTTATCACTTCTATTGTGTAATCCCAATGTTGAGTCTCATTCGATGAGTTGTGCTACATCATACCTTGTAATGCGTTACAGTTTTATTACAGTTTCAATTACGTAAGCTTCCATTCCAATATTCTACTTATGTATGTTATAATGTTCAATTGTTGTGTACTTTGACACTGTATAGAATCAGCCCAAGCCGTACACCTGCCGTCTCTAGTTTGTAGTAGCTGTATGTCGGGACGACATACGTTAGCGTCGTCGAGCTCTCAGTAGAGTACCAGTTCCTAGTAACCAGTTACCAGTAACCAGTGTACCAGTAGATGACTCACTACAAACCGTCTGCGTGAATCACTGACTGTTATCATATTGCTGCTGACCATAGTAGGATTTCAAACACCCCTCACCCTGTAGGCACTTGTGAGTCAGTCGAAGATAGGGAGCAGAGAGAGGCAGGTCGGCTGTTGGCGTTTCCCATACTTCCCGTTATATATTATACGTACAAACCAGCCTACGTGAGTATTTTTACCCCATCCACGTTATCGAAACCCACATGACACACACACACACACACACACACAGATATATATATATATATATATATATATATATATATATATATATATATATATATATATATATATATATATATATATATATATATATATATATATATATCAATGGATTTATTTCCTTAGAGACTTTATCTTGAAATCTGTCCCAGATAACTTATGTAATTGTACTTAAGTGTTAAAATTTGTAAGCAGAGGAATAAACCACTGTGAGCTTCACATGCATTTCACTAAAGGAATCTTCGTCCTGTCGCCATGAACCACACAGTGCAGACGATTTCACTTTAAAGCTTCTTGAGATAGTCGTCATATTCAGTTAAGGAAGCCATATTTATGAGGTAACAATGGGATATCTGGTTTTACTTGGGCTGGGATTGACTCTGACCTACTTTTTTTCATTAAACAAGATTAGGTACATATGCAGAGTGCTGCCACCTTTATATGTATGATATCTACATAGTGGCAGCAAAAGCTAATATGTTTTCTTGACATGTTCCATCATTTTACATCATGTAATGAAATCTGTCAGCCTGAGCTGGGAAACTTTAGTAATGCGATAAGGGCATGGTAAAACATTCCACTATGTGTTCACTAGCTTCAGCAGCTTCAAAGGTTTCGCTCCGAGAGTGGAAGTAGGAAGGGTGACCATGGGGTAAACAGGGTGAGAGAGGGCTTTGTTTGAGTGGCAGGGCTGTCAGTGGGTGAGAAGGGAGTAGCAGTGAGTGTGGGAATGACAGGGCTGTCAGTAGGTGAAAAGGGTGTAGACGTATTGGAGAGAGAGAGAGAGATTTAGATTTTGCCACCGAAGTAACTAGTTTATTGTGCACCCCATATCCATCCTGTGGATGATAGCGCAAGAGCATATGGAAACACAAAAGGCCTAGGAACTAGGCCCCAAAAGGGGTTACAGGTGTACATTCGGATTTATATCTACAGTTCACTTATCTGTTATAAGCAAATTTAGGAAATTTGCTTAGTATATCTAGTATCTTATTTTCATTAATACGATATCTTGACATGTCACATAGCTTATTATACTGTCTGGTCTCTATATTCCTCAATAAGTGGACAGTTAAGCACTTAATTTGCACTTAGTTTGATCATCATCTGTGTATCTCCCAAACTGCCAGAAGTACTTGTAACCAAGCCTAAGCCTGGCCACTACAACATCAGTCTGTTCACATTGCAGGTTGCTTCATAAACATACTTATTTAGGTTCATGTTATAGATCTACTCAGACTTCTAATTGCATTCCTGTAACATTCATTTTCATTATTTACTTCTGTCCTAATAGTATTCCTAATGCTAGACACAGATATACCAAAGTTATATTCTAAATTCTCCTTCAGGGTGCTCTTCTTGGCTAACATATCAACTTTATCATGAAGGAGTAATCCAATATGTGATGGGATCCATAACAATTGTACATTAATTCCTTTTTCCCAGAATTTTGAGTATTTATACCTGGCTTCTCCACTGAGCATGGAGAGAGAGAGAGAGAGAGAGAGAGAGAGAGAGAGAGAGAGAGAGAGAGAGAGAGAGAGAGAGAGAGAGAGAGATGCATTTTATTAGGTGCTCTGGGGAGGCCACACTTACCATATTAAAAAACCTCAGAGGAACCCCCATATAACAATATCATATTAACTGCGAAGTAGTAAACACATAAAGACCGCACAGTGCCTGGGAAATGGGAGGAAACTAGGGAAGATTATCACTGATTAGCTCTTCACTAGCGTCGGGAGATTATTCTTCAAGAAGCAACCGCCACATAGTCTCATGAGATTCTCACGATTGAAGTTTTCGATACTTTTAAAATATTAACTATAAGACTACGTCGTGAAGCAATATGCTTGCGATATATATGCGAACAAATCGGGATACGAACAAGGTCACCGAATGGATTAAATTCGTAATCCGAGGTTCCACTGTACATATATATATATATATATATATATATATATATATATATATATATATATATATATATATATATATATATATATATATATATATATATATATATATATATATATATATATATATATATATAGCACGTGTAGTGTATAGCGGCGTGACGTTTACAGTGGGGGCTGTGCACAAAGCATAGTGGCGTATAGTAACAGGTGCACAGAGCATTGTGGTGTATAGTGACTTGTCCTGGGAGGGAGTGAGTGCCCTACTCCGCCTCATCACACATCTTCCACTCCTCCCTTTCCTCCACCGCCCACCACAAGGAGGGGAGACCCCTCTCCTCCCCCTACCACCACCATGAACTGTATGCGGTATGTGCCATGTGCCATTTTCTCTTCAGCCTGGGCTTACCACACAGTTTGAGGTATGGCAGATGATGAAGCCAGCCAGCCACAAAGCCAGGGAAACAGTGCACCCAACAATGAAAGAAGAGACACATGTCAGGTGTGTGGAGAGTTTCGAGCACGCAACAGGAATGGTCGCATTCATGCACACAATGGGTGTGCGGGATCACATATGCCCCAAGCAGAGAGCAGCCCACAGCCTCCACAGGCAGATGATAATTCCAGTGGCAACCTTGTCACTTGCGATAACCTTCTTTTGGCATTCAAATCCATTGCTAACAGTACCCTATCCCACATCCCTAAAGCGGCTCGCCCATATGCAGCAGGGAAATTCACAGACCTTCTTAAGCAGGTGAATGGAGGTTCCACCAACTTAGAAGCCCGAGGCACCATCCAAGCATGGCGCAACCTGCTCCTGTTCGGCAATGTCTGTCTTGCAGTTCCTGAGAGACGAGGCAAACTGCTAACCACGTCAGTTATCAAGGCAGTGCGCAACTACCCAAGAACGGATAATTGTGTCCCTCTGCCCCATCATCGCAGGAATCACAAAGGTAGACCCAAGAAAAGCCCCACTGAAAACCAGAAAATTTGCGCACAGGTTAGCAAAAAAATTGAAGAAGGTAACACAGTGGGAGCAATCCGAATAATTACAAGTGACGACACTGTAGCCCCCAAAGATGAGACCACAGCCCAAGCACTAAGAGACAAGCATCCAACCAGGGACACCATAACCATCAACAACAACCCTGAGGAAGACCCCATCACTGAACAATTAATTTTGACAGAATCGTGTCATTTCCTGCAGGATCTGCAGGAGGTTACACTGGAATTCGACCTCAGCACCTCAAGGAGATGGTAAATCCAGTACTCGGTGCATCTGCATCACTTCTTCTCACCGAGTTAACAACTTTCGTCAACAACTGCCTGGCTGGGCGAATCCCAGAAGAAATTAAACCTTTCTTTTTCGGAGCCTCACTGTGTGCATTGAAGAAGTAAGATGGGGGAATCAGACCCATTGCGGTTGGAAACACTCTTCGCCGTCTCGTTGCCAAAGCAGCAGTAAGAAACATTCGCCTAGAAGCTGCCAGTTTACTCCAGCCACACCAACTGGGCTTTGGGGTCCCTCAACGCAGTGAAGCTGCAGCTCATGCGGCAAGGGCCTACATCAGGGACCTACCAGAAGACAAGGCTGTAGTCAAACTTGATTTTAGAAATGCCTTTAATATGGTAAAGAGAGATGCTGTCTTGCCAGCTGTTCGGGATCGCTTCCCCAGTCTTTTTCCCTTCATCTCAGCTGGCTACAGCAAACCCTCAATTCTTTTGTTTGGAGAACATGAAATTCAATCATCAGAAGGTGTTCAGCAGGGTGACCCACTAGCTCCGCTTCTCTTCTGCTTGGCAGTAAAAGAACTAACTTCCAGCCTATGCAGCGAGCTCAACATCTGGTACCTGGATGATGGCACTCTGGCAGGTACTGAAGAATCCCTGGTAGGGGACCTACAACTGGTGAAAACAGGGAGAAGACTTGGGACTCATCCTCAATCCCTCCAAGTGTGAAATCACCACAGCGAACCAGGAAATAATCAATGCTGTGCGAAGGATCCTCCCAGAAGTCTCTACTACCACTCCGTCCAACAGTACCCTCCTGGGAGCACTGCTGGGTCACCAGGCCATCGACACAGTCCTCAAGGACAAATTGAATGACCTGATGAGAATGGAGGAGAGAATAAGCAATCTTGATGCCCATGATGCTCTGTATCTCCTCACAAGGTGCCTTACTATTCCAAGACTCACTTACTTCCTGAGGTGTGCACCCTCTTTTGACAACCCAACACTCGACGAATATGACGCACACCTGAGGTCAACCCTTAAGAAGGCACTGAACCTGTCACTAGAGGATCAGCAATGGGATCAGGCAACCCTCCCAGTGCGACTGGGAGGTATAGGGGTGCGCAAAGCAACGCATGTTGCTTTACTTGCTTTTCTGTCTTCGTGTTTGGCTTCCAGTGCATTAGTCAAGAAGATTGTTCCCGAACGCTTGAGAGACGTGGTAGGAGCTCAAGACCCCAGCTCTTCCCAAAGAACACAAACAGTCCCACTGGGACAAACCGATCATGGAAAAAATCGCCAACACAATGCTCTCCAATGCCTCAGGAAAGGACAAAGCTCGTCTCCTGGCAGTGAAGGCACCACACTCAGGAGATTTCCTGTTTGCTGTTCCCAATTCCTCCTTGGGCACTCGACTAGACCCACAGGCCATTCGGATTGGTGTTGGTCTTCGCCTAGCCGCCCCCATCCTCACCGAACATAGGTGTATTTGCGGCAGGGCGACAGCTGATCAATTCAGACTTCATAGTCTCGTGTGTCACACAGCAGAAGGGAAGTATGCCAGGCATGAGGAGGTCAATGACATCATAAAGAGAAGCCTCGCCACAGCCCGTTGCCCAGCTCAACGGGAACCCCAAGTGCAGAGGTCTGACGGAAGTCAAAAGCGTCCTGATGGAGCCACTATGCTACCTTGGAAGGATGGAAAGCAGATTGCCTGGGACTACACATGTGCCGCCACATTGGCAGACACCTACTTGCCATGCTCCGTAGTGGAAGGGGGTGGAGCTGCCAGCCACAGGGAGACCCAGAAGATCCGCAAATATGAAGACCTTCCCCCTTGCTATAACTTCATCCCAATAGGGTCGGAGACCCTTAGAGCATGGGGCAAGTGTGCTCTAAAGTTCCTAATAGAGCTGGGTGAAAAGCTCATCATAAAAACCAAGGACCACAGGGCGACCAGCTTCCTCTTTCAGAGACTCAGTGTTGCAATCCAGAGAGGAAATGTCTGCAGCATTCTGGGCATGCGGCCCACCGCCGGGGAGCTGGACGAAGTATTCGAGATGTAGCTCTGAGTTACCTATGTTGTTTTACTTTCTATCGTATTTTTGTGAATGTTTTGTCAGTGTATTTTGTCTTTAAATAAAACATACATAAAATATAGGGGGTGATAGGAGAAAATTCTCAAACAGCTTCAGGGAGAACCTTGAGTTTTCCCTGAAGCAAGTTTATTCTTTTCTCTGAGGATGAGGGTCCCTATAACAGTTCTAGAGGTGGTACCTTATATATATATATATATATATATATATATATATATATATATATATATATATATATATATATATATATATATATATATATATATGTAAGTATGCAGTAATTTAGCATCATTCTGAATCTAACGAAAAAAATATATTTCATTGTGTTTGTTATTATTGTTAACTTTTATCAAATATATTTAGCTGGATTATGCTAAATTAAATTGCGCTTGTTATAATAAGGTTAGATAAGTTTCCTAATGTTCTTAAGGTACAAAATCATTAATTTTTATATTAACATAAATGAAAAAATGTATCTTTAAATGTATAAGAATTTTTTTAGAAAGGGCTTAATTTTAAATGAGTTCTTGCTAAATGACCAGTTTTACCTATTCGACACGACATATATATATATATATATATATATATATATATATATATATATATATATATATATATATATATATATATATATTTATTTATTTATATATAACAACACTGCGACTAACCAAGAACTCAAACCCATGTTGTTTTGGCCCGCCTCATGGTGAGCGAAAACACATCACTCTCTAACCCACAGGACCACGCAGTCCTACAAGAACCAAGCACCCAGCCAAGCTAGGTGTTTTACCTTGGTCCGAGGACATACGGTGGTGTGGGTGCCTCTGAGCTAATTTCATTTTACTCCTACTGTCCTCCAACCAAGGTAGCACACTTAGCTTGGCTGGGTACTTGGTTCTTTCAGGACTGCGTGGTTCTGTGGGTTAAAGTGTCATGTGTTTTTGCTCACCATGAAGCAGGCCAAACAGCATGGGTTTGAGTCCTTGGCTCGTTGCAGTGTTGTTGTTGATCAATACCACTCGCTCGTGGTTACAATAATTTAAATACTGCTTATTGGGCTAGTACACCAAACGGGGGGTAGAATGAAATTAGCTCAGGGGCACCCACACCAACGTATGTCCTCAGATCAAGGTAACACACCTAGCTTGGCTGGGTGCTTGCTTCTCGTAGGATTGCGTGGTCCTGTGGGTTAGAGCGTCATGTGTTTTCGCTCACCATGAGGAGGGCCAAAACAACATGGGTTCGAGTCCTTGGCTAGTCGAAGTGTTGTTATTGATCAATACCACTCGTTCGTGGTTACAATATACATACATACTGGAGTTTTGCTTTGATCTCTAGTAAAAGATACTTATGTTGTTTTGTCTATTTTCATCTGTATTAATTCTTGCTGTGAAATTACTCTTGCTGCATTGTCAATAAATGAATTTCGTCCTTCAATACTCTCCTGCATTCTGAAGGCCTTGAATCTTAAAGCTAACAGAGCACAAAGTTGTATATCTCAAAGTACACTATCACAGCATATTTGCACTGAGGGCTGCATACCTCTTCAGTGTATTGTATATACTCTTAAAGTTTATTATAGTCCATATTTCAGAAACTAAATTCCTCTTAGTATTAGTGAACAAACTAATTACCGTCTTAATGACGCAGGTGCAGGCGATATGTGCCTTTAACCCATCTAACTAACATCAAATATCAAGAGTGGAATTTCTGTTGATTCCTTGCTTGGTGTGGAGTGAAGCTCTCGGGTGGGTTTCCTTTCTAGCGTCAACAGCACTGAGTGGGCCGGAATGAGCATATCCTTAATGAAAGGCAAACGCTCTCTGTGATGAAGCCTTTGCTCTTAATGTCTTGCTGGGATGAGGAAGGTGGCTCTGTCGGTCGTGGAATGCGGCCGTGAAGATAACGCTGATGACTGAGGCAAAATATGATGATGAAGATGGTGGTGAGAGATAGTGGTGGCGATGGTGGTGGTGGTTGTGACTCGTAATGGTGACGACTGAGGCGCAGGAAAAAGGCTAGAAAGATTGTGGTGAATATGCTCGTGACGATTGTGGTCGAAAGGGAAGATTGTAGCTAAGAAGCAATGTTGCGAATTTTTATGAAAGATGCTAAAGATGGGGTGAATCATTATCACGATTGTTACTGGAAAATGCAAAAAGTCGTGATGAACATGACTATGACGATTTTAATGAAAATAAATAAATGACTGTGAAAACTGTGGCGATAAATCATAATGAAGATGGTAGCGTAAAAATGGCGAAAAGACGGTGGTGTAGGTGACAAGGATGTAAATGTCGGTTACACAAAGTCTGGCGAAGCTGACCAAACAAAGTAGTGGGAGATATAAGTAGCCTAACTTACCCCTAACCTAATTTAACCAACTACTACTACTACTACTACTACTACTACTACTACTACTACTACTACTACTACTACTGCTACTACTACTACTACTACTACTACTACTACTACTACTACTACTACTATTACGTCTTCTAATATTGTTAGGAAGAGAGAAAGGGAAAGAGAGTCTAAACAGGTAAGTTGGTAATTGGATAATTAATCAGCTGTCGGAAGCTGAACAAACACTTCAATATAATAAATTTTGACTTGACAAGTAGCTGCCTGACATGACTTATGGTTACATGACCTGACTTGTAGCTGCATGACCTAACTTGTATTAACATGACCTGACCTGTGGTTACATGGCCTGACAAATGGCTGTGTGACCTGATTTGTGGTTGCATGGCCTGACTTGTGGTTGCATGACCTGACTTGTGGATACGTGACCTGACTTGTGGTAACATGACCTGACTAATAGTAACATGACCTGACTTGTGGTTGCATGACCTGACAAATTGCTGTCAGACCTAACAGGAATGAACAGTACTTTCAAGGCATATATATATATATATAAATATATATATATATATATATATATATATATATATATATATATATATATATATATATATATATATATATATATATATATATATATATAATTTGAGAGATTCCAAGAATGTAACTTATTAAAATGTCTGTTGTTTGCATTAAGCTAATTAAAAGTGTCGAGACAGTTCACTCTGTTTAACAAAGTATGTTATATTTCTCGTTAAATCCAGCAATTAATGCATATCATGATATACTGAGTCAGGCAAAGAGAATGATGTTAATAGTCATAAGTCTATTTTTTTTTGGCAACCTAAATGAAAATGGTAGGTCCCGCTGCATGGTTGGCAACGCTCTCGCCTCACACACTGAGTGTCCGTGGTTCAATTTCCGGCTGGGTGGAAACGTTGGGCGTGTTTCCTTACACCTGCTGTCCCCTTTCACCTAGCAGGCAAGTACTTGGGTGTTAATCGACTGGTTTACCTGGAGAGAGTTCCGGGGGTCAACGCCCCCGCGGCCCGGTCTGTGACCAGGCCTCCTGGTGGATCAGAGCCTGATCAACCAGGCTGTTACTGCTGGCTGCACGCAAACCAACGTACGAGCCACAGCCCTGCTGGTCAGGAACCGACTTTAGGTGCTTGTCCAGTGCCAGCTTGAAGACTGCCAGGGGTCTGTTGGTAATCTCCCTTATGTATGCTGGGAGGCAGTTGAACAGTCTCGGGCCCCTGACACTTATTGTATGGTCTCTTAACGTGCTAGTGACACCCCTGCTTTTCATTGGGGGGATGTTGCATCGTCTGCCAAGTCTTTTGCTTTCGTAGTGAGTGATTTTCGTGTGCAAGTTCGGTACTAGTCCCTCTAGGATTTTCCAGGTGTATATAATCATGTATCTCTCCCGCCTGCGTTCCAGGGAATACAGGTTTAGGAACCTCAAGCGCTCCCAGTAATTGAGGTGTTTTATCTCCGTTATGCGCGCCGTGAAGGTTCTCTGTACATTTTCTAGGTCAGCAATTTCACCTGCCTTGAAAGGTGCTGTTAGTGTGCAGCAATATTCCAGCCTAGATAGAACAAGTGACCTGAAGAGTGTCATCATGGGCTTGGCATCCCTAGTTTTGAAGGTTCTCATTATCCATCCTGTCATTTTTCTAGCAGATGCGATTGATACAATGTTATGGTCCTTGAAGGTGAGATCCTCCGACATGATCACTCCCAGGTCTTTGACGTTGGTGTTTCGCTCTATTTTGTGGCCGGTATTTGTTTTGTACTCTGATGAAGATTTAACTTCCTCGTGTTTACCATATCTGAGTAATTGAAATTTCTCATCGTTGAACTTCATATTGTTTTCTGCAGCCCACTGAAAGATTTGGTTGATGTCCGCCTGGAGCCTTGCAGTGTCTGCAATGGAGGACACTGCCATACAGATTCGGGTGTCATCTGCAAAGGAAGACACGGTGCTGTGGCTGACATCCTTGTCTATGTCGGATATGAGGATGAGAAACAAGATGGGAGCGAGTACTGTGCCTTGTGGAACAGAGCTTTTCACCGTAGCTGCCTCGGACTTTACTCTGTTGACGACTACTCTCTGTGTTCTGTTAGTGAGGAAATTATAGATCCATCGACCGACTTTTCCTGTTATTCCTTTAGCACGCATTTTGTGCGCTATTACGCCATGGTCACACTTGTCGAAGGCTTTTGCAAAGTCTGTATATATTACATCTGCATTATTTTTGTCTTCTAGTGCATTTAGGACCTTGTCGTAGTGATCCAATAGTTGAGACAGACAGGAGCGACCTGTTCTAAACCCATGTTGCCCTGGGTTGTGTAGCTGATGGGTTTCTAGGACTCTCTCAAAGATTTTTATGATATGGGATGTTAGTGCTATCGGTCTGTAGTTCTTTGCTGTTGCTTTACTGCCCCCTTTGTGGAGTGGGGCTATGTCTGTTGTTTTTAGTAACTGTGGGACGACCCCCGTGTCCATGCTCCCTCTCCATAGGATGGAAAAGGCTCGTGATAGGGGCTTCTTGCAGTTCTTGATGAACACGTAGTTCCATGAGTCTGGCCCTGGGGCAGAGTGCATGGGCATGTCATTTATCGCCTGTTCGAAGTCATTTGGCGTCAGGATAACATCGGATAGGCTTGTGTTAACCAAATTCTGTGGCTCTCTCATAAAAAAATCATTTTGATCTTCGACTCTCAGTCTGGTTAGGGGCTTGCTAAACACTGAGTCATATTGGGACTTGAGTAGCTCACTCATTTCCTTGCTGTCATCTGTGTAGGACCCATCTTGTTTAAGTAGGGGCCCAATACTGGACGTTGTTCTCGACTTTGATTTGGCATAGGAGAAGAAATACTTTGGGTTTCTTTCGATTTCATTTATGGCTTTTAGTTCTTCCCGCGATGGTGTGGATAGTATCCTGGGGGTCCGGGGAGACATGACTGAAGGACCCAAAAGAACCCTCCGGGGTTAAAAATCCGCACAAAATCTTAGTTCTGTTTTAAAAAGAATTGTCAATATGTACACTGACAGTTGTATTCATCTCGGTGTTTCTACACGTAGGTGTTACTTTGGTCACTTTTTAAGAGAGTAAAGCATTTTTGGCCTCGTGTAGTCGATAGGCTTGAGGCACAGAGCATCCGATTTACCATATATGTGAAGCTGAATGGATGATAACTCTGTAATAATCTTCATAATCATATCAAATCCTAAAGTAAGGTAAGCAAAGAACTCGAATATTGAGCAATAGGATGTACGTAGACTCGGGAGGGGCCGAGGATTCGAACCCATGTCGTTTTAGCCCTGCCTCGTGGTGAGCGAAAATCGCATAAAATTAGCTCAGACGCACCCACACCACCGTTTGTCTTCGGATCAAGGTAAAACACTAAGCTCTGGGTGCTTGATTCTTGTAGGATTATGTGGTCCAGTGGGTTAGAGCGTCATGTGATTTTCGCTCACCACGAGGCAGGGCCAAAACGACATGGGCTCGAATCCTCGGCTAGTCGCAGTGTTGTTTTTGATTCAATACTACTCGTTCGTGGTTAGTACACCAAACGAGGATTAGAATGAAATTAGCTCAGAGGCACCCGCACCACCGTATGTCCTCGGATCAAGGTGAAACACCTAGCTCTGCTGGGTGTTTGATTCTTGTAGGATTATGTGGTCCAGTAGGTTAGAGCGTCATGCGATTTTCGCTCACCAGGAAGCGGGGTCAAAACGACATGAGTTCGAATCCTCGGCTATCGCAGTGTTGTTAGTGATATATATATATATATATATATATATATATATATATATATATATATATATATATATATATTTGCAAAACAACCACTGTGAAAGAATAGAGAAATTCCAAGGTTGTTTTGCATATTCTGAAATCACTTGTTTACTGTGATCTTACTGCAAATATATATATATTTATATATATATATATATATATATATATATATATATATATATATATATATATATATATATATATATATATATATATATATATATATATTAAAAGTATCCAAAAAGATACAACAAATTCGCACAAGAGGAATAGCTTACAGTCATTAGCATAGGCTAGAGAGTAAATCTACTTTATGCGGGGATTTGTAAGGATTAAGCTCAATTATTTTTATGAAGTAGTTTTCAGAATTCTCCTAATTATATATGTATACAAAATATTCAGGAGCTTAATTCACACATAATATGCATATTAGACGATGAATTGAAATACTTTCTAACAAATTATAAGGTTATGCATATGTAGGCAGTAAAGAAGTTAGGACTCATACTGGCTTTGCTCTTTTTTAACATAATGCTGTATATTAAAAGTCACAGCATTAGCGGCGCAGCATTATAAAACACAGCATTGCAAGGCACTACTCACACAACAAAAGTCACGCAAAAATGCCAGCAACGACACCAGGTAGAAGGTTAAAATACTCACCACGAAAGAAGCAAACTGTGTTTACAGTGGGGCGGAAAAATTCCTGGTCGGTATACTGGGTCAACATGCAACATAAGCACACATAAGCAAAATATTTCAGAACTGAATCAAAGCCAACGTTACTAACAAAGAGAAAGGTGTTCCTGTTAGCACAGTTCTGAAGGCAAGACAACAGTCCGCAAGTGTTCTCAATTAGCTAATTGTCTTCTTGGCTCCACGTCAAGAAATTTAAGTAATAGGAGAGTTAAATGTATGTAACAACTCTATATATCGCGGGGAAGACCTCATTTAGATTCTGTGGAGCAGTTATTGTCTCCATTTAACAAAAGTGGTATAAATGCGTCGGAAAACATTCAGAAATGGTCAAGTTAATCCCGAGAATCAGAATCCTTCCCTATTACAATATACTGAAAATCATTTAACGTATTCTCTCAGGGAAGAATTAGTGGGCATATAACTGAAGTGTGCAAATAGAAAAGAGGATAAAGACGAAGTGTTAGCGAAGATAATACCCCCAGGTGGTTTTATGAATAGTGTAAACAAATACATGGTTGGAAATGGCTTAATGGGAGGAGAAACTGCCTGGTATATACCAGTAGGTCTACTGTAGTGCTCTTGTCTTCCCAGGTTCGTAAAATGACAACGATAATATTTTCGATAATATAGGTAAAAATAAAGATTGTTTTGTAAATATTGCCACAAATAACAGTGCTACTACTACTTGTACTACCAGTGCTACTCCTTGTGCAAGAAAGGTATAAAATACCGACAATATGAAAGTTAAGACACATGTGCAACATCTGGATATCTTTATTGTAGACGTTTCGCCATCCAGTGGCTTTATCAATACAGATTCTAGGACATAATAGGAAGACAGTAGAACTATATACAAAAGATGAGGTAATCTGATTACCTCATCTTTTGTATATAGTTCTATTGTCTTCCTATTATGTTCTAGAATCTGTATTGATAAAGCCACTGGATGGCGAAACGTCTACAATAAAGATATCCAGATGTTGCACATGTGTCTTAACTTTCAGTACTACTCCTTACTACTGGTGATGATGATGATGATTTTAATAATGTTAATAATAACAATAATAGTAATAATAATAATAGTAGTAGTAGTAGCAGTAGTAGTAGTAGTAGTAGTAGTAATAGTAATAATGACAAAAATTATGTATTATAATATGATTCAAATAAAAACAGCAAAATAATCTCAAATAAATTAAAACACTCTCGTGACTGCAGCTCTGATAAAGACCGCGACTCAGCTTGGGCCCTCTCCATGTATGCAAATTTGGCAATACTTCAAGTCTGCAGGAGGTGGAGGAGCCAAGATATTGCCTTTTATATAAACTTGGATTATTCCATTAATTTTTTCCCCTCAACGTATCCTCGTACGTGGTAAATGTAGTTTGGGTATTTTTATGCACTGATAAGTGGAGAAACGCATATTGCGCTACCTAGAGCTGGGAGGTGCTTTTCTGTGTGAACTCACCAGGTTGTGTCTTCGTGGGCAGAGCTCCAGCTCTTGGGCACATTAATTGTATTCATTGATTATTTGGTGTGGCATACTCACTGCCCGTTTTATTCTGTCATGCTTATTTTTTTTTATCTATGCATAGAGTTAGCTTCCGTTATGCAAATAATAAAATTCACAATAATGTGGCCGGAAGAAATTACGAACCCTCAAACTGGAAATGAAAATTGGACGACGTTTCGGCCCCTATTGTATTAGTAACTATGGAAATAAAATGATACAGGAGGAAGGTGAAGGTGGTTGGAAAATACAGTCATCGTCAGAAACAGTAGAAAATACAGCCATCGTCAGAAACAGTAAAAAATACAGTCATCGTCAGAAACAGCTGAGGATAACACCGGGGTTAGAAAGGTTTAGTATTAGGAGCCGATTCAGCAAGATGGCGTCTGGGAAGGATTGAAGAGGACGGATAATTTTGGCTGAGAACCAGCTGATGGGACTCCCATGGTCCGTTACATGACAGAAAAGAGCATTCTTAGCATCAGCAAAGCAGTCAGTTTAGTATCAGCAAAGCGGTCAGTTTCACCAAGAAGAACGTGAGATAAAGTAAACGCACTGTAGCATCCATGGAAGGTAAAGTAGGAACCAAAATGCTTTGAACTGCGTTAGCTTCATAAACCAAGTTGAATATTTAAACGCTGATGGGTGTTAATAATGTTCTGCAGTTTAGAAACACAGGGAAAACAAAACCCAGGAATTGCGTTGAAGTTTATTTATCATGAAAGCCAAAACGAAAGAATAATCTGCAAAGAGAAATTTCAGAGTTAAGAATCTGAGGATCAGAGACGTAGAGGACAGTGAGAAAGTAAGAAAGAAAAAAAATCTTCATAAACTAGTCATGGTAGGAAAATGTAATGGACGTAATTGCCATTGTGCTTGCAGTAGACTGAAGACCAGCAAGTTAAAGAGTGGTGGACCTGAATGTCCAGAAAGGCAAAAACCGATGATGGATTCTCCTTGAGCTTTCAAGTTGATAGAAAGAGCAAGATTTGATAAATTGTGTGGAAAAGTGACTAGTTGAAGAATGAGACACTTATGCAACATATGGGAATCTTTAATGAGGAAACGTTTCGCCTCACTGTGGCTTCATCAGTCCATTACAAAGAAGAACGGTGTAAAGAGAGGAGGAGTTTGAGGTAGTCAGTCCCTCAGCCTGGAATCGATGTGTTCAGTCTTGAAGAGTGAACACATCCAGATCCCCTTGTAGGCTTACCTGATCCTCGTCCGCTCGTATTCTCCTCATTAGCTTCACATCGTCTGCGAACAGAGACACCTCTGAGTTTGTGTGTGTGTGTGTGTGTACTCACCTATATGTACTCACCTATATGTGGTTGCAGGGGTCGATTCATAGCTCCTGGCCCCGCCTCTTCACTGGTTGATACTAATTCAATCTCTCGATGCTCCATGATATTTGTCATACCTCTTCTTAAAACTATTTATGGAACTTGCTTCCACTACTTCACTCTCCAGATTATTCCAGTTCCTGACAACTCTAAGACTAAAGAAATACTTCCTAACATCCCTATGACTCGTCTGGGTTTTCAGCTTCCAATTGTGTCCTCTTGTTTCTGTATCGCATCTCGGAAACATTCGATCCTTGTCCACCTTGTGTGTGTGTGTGTGTGTGTGTGTGTGTGTGTGTGTGTGTGTGTGTGTGTGTGTGTGTGTGTGTGTGTGTGTGTGTGTGCGTGTGTGTGTGTGTGAGTGCTTACTTGTACTCGCACACATTCGTGTGTGATATTCTTCAAATTTATTGGTGCACATCGATTAAACGTAAAGAATTTTAACATTAGCTTCGTCTCTTGCAAAATTTTAAGCCATATACAGGAGGAAGTTTAAAAGGCGTAAGATTAGAGTTTGCGAGTGCCTGGCCGGAAGAACTCAGCAAGATTGAAAGGAATTTTAAATTTCCATGAGTTTACGCTATGGTTGCATTAGTTAGCCTTCTCTAAGAGAAATTTCTTAAATCTTTTAAAAATACACGTATATACATCAAAACTATACAGTCAGATACACAGGGTAGAAATAAAAAAAAACAGGAGGAGCCAAGAGCCATAAAACAACCCTTGCTATACCACTAGGTGAGCACAAGTAGTACACAGGTATTCCACACACGGAAGTACACGTACACACATACACGGGCACACGGGGCACTATTCCAACATGACGGTTCAGTGAAGACATCAAGCCTCAAACTCGTGGTCTGACTGACACATTATTACCAGGTTATCCCGCTACTCCGCACCACACAGGCCATCAGGTGCACCAGCGAGTACATCAAACACTGCAACAGTCAGCATATTATCAGTCACTGCACCTGTTAGTACATCAGTCATTAGACTAAGTGCATTAGTCACTGCATCAATCACTGCACCATTCAGCATAAGAATCACTGCATCAGTCAGTACTTAAATAACTGCAACACTCAGCACATCAGTCACTGCACCAGTCAGCAAGTCAACTACAACACCGGATACTAGAGTCAGATTCATGCTCATGTGACCGTTGACTGAGTCAGGAGTTAGAGCCAGACAGGACGAACTGTTTGTATATCAATTACGGTGTTTATCACCAGCAGTTGGTGTGCTTGCCGACCATAAACTTAATTAGAGCGTCACTATGATTGATTCAACACCAAACAGTGCAATGTTTGTAATATTTATGTTTCGAAATAAAATAGAGTTTTCAGATTAGGTTTAATGTTGCATAAAATAGAGTTTTCAGATTAGGTTTAATGTTGCATTATATATATATATATATATATATATATATATATATATATATATATATATATATATATATATATATATATATATATATATATATATATATACATATTCTTTCTTTCAACAAACCGGCCGTATCCCACCGAGGCAGGGGATATATATATATATATATATATATATATATATATATATATATATATATATATATATATATATATATATATATATATATATATATATATATATATATATATGCAATAAGATCACAGTAAACAGGTGATTTCAAAATATGCAAAACAACCACTCTGAAAGAAAAGAGAAATTCCAAGCGCTTTCGTGACTACTCACAAGGAACATTATCATAGTTCCTTGATAATGTGAGTAGTCACGAAAGCGCTTGGAATTTCTCTATTCTTTCAGAGTGGTTGTTTTGCATATATATATATATATATATATATATATATATATATATATATATATATATATATATATATATATATATATATATATATATATATATATATATATATACATACATATATATATATACGGTAATTAGGGGTAGATAATTAATAGCACCAACTCAAAAATATTAATAATATTCACATACATGAAGTTTTTAATTAAAATTTCTTTATATGGAAAATTATCAAATATTTGGCAGAAAATATATATGAATTAATGACTGAATTACTTCTGTTCTCAATGATAGAGAATAATATTAGCCATGGAACTTACCTAACAACTTCTTCCAACATATCATTGAAACTAAAATCAGGTAACAACCTCAGAATTCTGTAACCAAGCACCGACACTCTACCATGGAAGTCAGGGATATACAGATGTTATCTAAATAAGAGAGGATGCCGCTTTCCTATAGTAACCAAAGTGGTCTAGAGGTTAGGGAGCTAGAGTCGCATAGATAAAGCTTCGGGTTCGATTTACGTGCAATTTTACGTGATTTTAGTTAAAGTCGTTAGTTTTTTTCAAGTGCATTGACACTGGCACTGAGAGGGCGTGTGTTGTTGTTGGTGGGGAAGGGTGACTATAATAAACTTGTTACGAGTGTTGCACCTGCTGACGTTATCTAATTGAGATAGGTTGCTACCTTCCTGTTGTAATCTGTAGGGCCAGGTAGTAGAATGTCTGGAGGATTCCCAAGTATGAAGCCTCGGGTTTGATTTCGTTCACTTTCACGTGAATTCATACATTCAAACAGACACAAACACACACACACAGACACAAACTCGTGGAGGAGTCACGCGGTTTGAGCTCGTGTTTTGGTGATAATTTCTGACTGTGCCATAAGGAATAGAGTGTGGGATATAGGCGTGTGCACGCATAAGAGTGCATATAATCACTTAAGCCCCGAAAAAAGGAAATATAAGTGATCACAGAAAAGAAAACAAAGGAAATAGTGGCTGAGTGTTTAGTGGAGGCCGTTGGAAGGGTGAACGGTTGTGTCAGGCCTAAATAGTGTTGCCATAATAACGCAGTGGGGTATTTTGAAGAATAAGTGCGACTCAAGACCAGGGAGATAAGAGATATGTATAGATGTGTCAGTAAATACAGTGAGTGAGTGAAAAAATTAGAAGAGCTAGAGACTATAGTGCATACAGGAAGTTAGTGGGAAAATTACCGAGAAGCATCAAACATCAACTTCTGGGACAGGACAGATCCGCAACGTTACTCCGCTGCCAGCCGCAAGTAATATTCACCTGTTTGAGTTGCATGGGGTCAATAGTACCTGTCTCTAGCTGGAATTGGGGGTTACTCTCCTCGAGCTATCAGAATTAGAATAAGCAGCATTTACTGGCATTTAATAGAATTTAGAGGTAGCAGCATATAGGCGAAGCCTAGTGTATTTATTTTTGAACGTAATTTTAAAGGCATAAGACAGTACAGTGGGAACCAAGAGATCGGGTACATATACAATACATATGTAGTACATATGTGGGAAATAAGGACTGTTTACATAAACATATGCACACACACTAGGTGAGAACAGCTCTGCTGTTAGGTACTTGAATAGCTGTAGCACACACACACACACACACACACACACACACACACACACACACACACACACACACACATGAATACACTCACACACACACACACACACACACACACACACAGACACACACACACACTCACACACACACACACACACACACACAAACACACATGCATTCCGACACACACACACACACACTAGAGAAAGTGCAAACACACACACACCCACACACACACACACACACACACACACACACACACACACACACACACACACACACACACACACACACACACATACAGGATTTCACACCTTCCTGTGAAGTGACCCTCTAACCCTTTCCCCCCCATCTCTCTCCCTCTCCTCTCCTCTCTCTTCTCTCTCTCTCTCTCTCTCCCTCTCCTCTCCTCTCTCTTCCTCTCTCTCTCTCTCTCTCTCTCTCTCCCCCCTTTCTCTCATCCTCTCTCTCTCTTCCTCTCTCTCTTCCTCTCACTCTCTCTCTCTTCATCTCTCTCTCCCTCTCCCTCTCTCTCTTCCTCTCTTACTCTCTCTCTTCCTGTTCTTTTCTCTCTCTCTCTCTCTCTCTTCCCTTGTCACTCCCCCCCTCTCTCTTACCTTTTCCCTCTCTCTCACTTTCTCCCCCTTTTTCCCTTCTTTTCCCCTCCTTCTACCCTCCCCTTCTCTCTCTTTCTCCCTGTCTCTCACTCTCTTTCCCTTTTTCTTTTTCTCTTTCTCTCTCTCTTTCACTAAAAAAAAAAAAAAATTGTTGGGACTCGCAGAAATCAGGGATCAGATGACAATGGTACTGGTAGGGAGGAATGGATGGAGGAGCAGTGGAAAAGGATAGTGCAAGAATGGGAGAGAAAATTAGGAGAGCTTTCTGAAAAAATGGAGAAAGCTCTCTGTGAAATGGGAAAAGAGGTTGGAGAAGGAGACGAAGAATTGGGAGGCACAAGTCGAAACTGCAGTAGCCAGGGTAAAGGTCCTAGAATTTGAGGTAAACAGGCTGAAGCAAGTCTCAGGGGTAGTGACCAGAGAAGACACACCATATGAAGCTGAGAGGCTGAACAGGAAGGAAGGAGATATGAATTATGCTAAGGTCATATCAGCCTGCAAAGAAGGGCCAGAGAGTGGAAGGGAAGAGCAGATGGGTGCAGATGGAGAGGGAGATAGGTCGAATGCTGAGGCACAACCATGCTACCAAGAGCCACTGGAAAAATCAAGGGAGAAAATGACCACATACAGACAGGAACCAGAGTCACAGAGGGAGAGGCAATGGGAGGAGGAAAGGGCAAAATCAGTGATTATCCATGGGCTTCGGGAGAGAGAGGAAAGGACACACGCTGAAAGACGGCAGGAAGAAAGAAAGGAGATTGAGAAAATCATCACGGAAATAGGGGGAGAAGACATGGATGAGATTGTAAATTTTCAGAGAATAGTGGGGTACTTGAAGGGGAGAAACCGACCGATCAAGCTGAATCTCAGGACAAAAAACAGTGCAGAACAGGATCCTCCAAGAGAAACCACGGTTGAAAAGCTCGGAAGAGTACAAGAAGGTGTTCCTAGACAGAGACAGAACTCAAACAGAGAGACGGCAGCTGAGGGAGAGGACAAAAAAGCGAAAGGAGCTAGGAAAGGAGACAAGGATGGAACCGGTAGAGGTCAGTCAGAGCAGAACAGAGCAGCAAGGGCAAGCACACACACAACTATCCTCAGAACCCCACAACCTATCACACCATCCCAACACACAATACAATCCATACCCACAGCTTCCACCCAACCCCCAACCATAGAATCCCACAGTATGCTACCAGGACTCCCACCCCCACAGGGCCCCCAAACCACAGTGTTGGAAAGGAAACTGAAGGTATGGTACACAAATGCTGATGGAATAACAAACAAGTGGGAGGAGTGGCACGAAAGAGTCAAAGAGGCATCACCAGACATCATAGCGATCACAGAAACCAAGCTTACAGGTATGATAACAGATGCCATCTTTCCAGCGGGATACCAGATCCTGAGAAAAGACAGAAGGAACAGGGGGGGGGTGGAGGAGTGGCATTGCTGATCAAACACTGATGGAATTTTGATGAGCTGGAGAGAGGAGACAGCGGAAGTCCCAAGGTGATAATTGCAGTAATGTATAACCCACCACAGAACAGCAGGAGGCCAAGGCAAGAGTATGACGAGAGCAATAGAGCGATGGTTGACACACTGGCTACAGTGGCCAGAAGAGTTCATGCATGCAGGGCAAAGCTCCTGATCATGGGCGACTTTAACCACAAGGAGATCGAATGGGAGAACTTGGAGCCACATGGGGGCCAAGATACATGGAGGGCTAAGATGATGGAGGTGGTACTGGAAAACTTCATGTACCAACACGTAAGGGACACTACAAGAGAGAGAGAGGAGAGGATGAACCAGCAAGACTGGACTTAGTATTCACCTTGAGTAGTGCAGATATTGATTACATCACATATGAAAGACCCCTTGGGGCCAGCGATCATGTGGTTTTGAGCTTCGAATACACAGTAGAGCTACAAGTGGAGGGGGAAGCAGGAAGGCCAGGACAAATGAAACCAAACAACAGGAAAGGGGACTACACAGGAATGAGGAACTTCCTGAATGAGGTTCAGTGGGACAGAGAACTGGCAGGGAAGACAGTTAATGAGATGATGGAATATGTAGCAACAATGTGCAAGGAGGCTGAGGAGAGGTTTGTACCCAAGGGTAACAGGAATAATGAAAAAGCCAGGATGAGCCCATGGTTCACCCAAAGATGCAAGGAGGCAAAAACCAAGTGTGCTAGGGAATGGAAGAAATATTGAAGGCAAAGGACCCAGGAGAATAAGGAGAGCAGTCGTAGAGCCAGAAACGAATATGCACAGATAAGAAGGGAGGCCCAATGTCAATATGAAAACGACATAGCAGCAAAAGCCAAATCTGACCCGAAGCTGTTATACAGCCACATCAGGAAGAAAACAACCGTCAAGGACCAGGTAATCAGGCTAAGGAAGGAAGGAGGAGAGACAACAAGAAATGACCGTGAAGTATGTGAGGAACTCAACAAGAGATTCAAAGAAGTGTTCACAGAGGAGACAGAAGGGGCTCCAGAAAGACGGAGAGGTGGGTTACACCACCATGTGCTGGACACAGTACACACAACCGAGGAAGAAGTGAAGAGGCTTCTGAGTGAGCTAGATACCTTAAAGGCAATGGGGCCACATAACCTCTCTCCATGGGTCCTGAGAGAGGGAGCAGAGGCGCTATGTGTACCCCTAACAACAATATTCAATACATCTATCGAACAGAGAGATTGCCTGAGGCATGGAAGACAGCAAATGTAGTCCCAATCTTTAAAAAAGGAGACAGACATGAAGCACTAAACTACAGACCAGTGTCACTGACATGTATAGCATGCAAAATCATGGAAAAGAATGGTGGAACATCTAGAAAGGAATGATCTCATCACCAGCAGCCAACATGGTTTCAGAGACGGGAAATCCTGTGTCACAAATCTACTGGAGTTCTATGACATGGTGACAGCAGTAAGACAAGAGAGAGAGGGGTGGGTAGATTGCATTTTCTTGGACTGCAAGAAGGCGTTTGACACAGTACCACACAAGAGATTAGTGCAAAAACTGGCGGACCAAGCAGGGATAACAGGGAAGGCACTGCAATGGATCAGGGAATACTTGTCAGAAAGACATCAGCGAGTAATGGTAAGTGGCGAGGTGTCAGAGTGGGCACCTGTGACCAGCGGGGTCCCACAGGGGTCAGTCCTAGAACCAGTGCTGTTTCTGGTATTTGTGAACGACATGACGGAAGGAATAAACTCCGAGGTGTCCCTGTTTGCAGATGACGTGAAGTTGATGAGAAGAGTTCATTCGATCGAAGACCAGGCGGAAATACAAAGGGATCTGGACAGGCTGCAGACCTGGTCCAGCAACTGGCTCTTGGAGTTCAATCCCACCAAGTGCAAAGTCATGAGGATTGGGGAAGGGCAAAAAAGACCGCAGACGGAGTACAGTCTAGGGGGCCAGAGACTACAAACATCACTCAAGGAAAAAGATCTTGGGGTGAGTATAACACCAGGCACATCTCCTGAAGCGCACATCAACCAAATAACTGCTGAAGCATATGGGCGCCTGGCAAACCTCAGAACAGCATTCCGACATCTTAATAAGGAATCGTTCAGGACCCTGTACACCGTGTACGTTAGGCCCATATTGGAGTATGCGGCACCAGTTTGGAACCCACACCTAGCCAAGCATGTAAAGAAACTAGAGAAAGTGAAAAGGTGTGCAACAAGACTAGTCCCAGAGTTAAGAGGTATGTCCTAAGAGGAGAGGTTAAGGGAAATCAACCTGACGACACTGGAGGACAGGAGAGATAGGGGGGACATGATAACGACTTACAAAATACTGAGAGGAATTGACAAGGTGGACAAAGATAGGATGTTCCAGAGACTGGACACAGCAACACGGGGACACAGTTGGAAGCTAAAGACACAGATGAATCAAAGGGATGTTAGGAAGTATTTCTTCAGCCACAGAGTAGTCAGGAAGTGGAATAGTTTGGGAAGCGATGTAGTGGAGGCAGGATCCATACATAACTTTAAGCAGAGGTACGATAAAGCTCATGGTTAAGGGAGAGTGACCTAGTAGCAACCAGTGAAAAGGCGGGGCCAGGAGCTTGGACTCGACCCCTGCAACCTCAACTAGGTGAGTACACACACACACACACACACACACACACACACACAAACACACACACACACACACACACACACACACACACACACACACACACACACACACACACACACACACACACACACACACACACACACGTGCTCATATACAACAGGCCTAGTGTCTAATCGACATGTGCCTAGGACAATATGGGAACTAACACACACACACACACACACACAGTTCCTCATAAGAGGTTACTGCAAAAGCTAGACGATAGGCACACATAACAGGAAAGGCACTGCAATGAATCAGAGAATACCTGACAGGGAAGCAACAACAAGTCATGGTACGTGATGAGGTGTCAGAGTGGGCACCTGTGACAAGCGGGGTTCCACAGGGGTCAGTCCTAGGACCTGTGCTGTTCTTGGTATATGTGAACGACATAACGGAAGGGATAGATTCAGAAGTGTCCTTGTTTGCAGATGATGTGAAGTTAATGAGAAGAATCAAATCGGATGAGGATCAGGCAGGACTACAAAGAGACCTGGACAGGCTACAAGCCTGGTCCAGCAACTGGCTCCTTGAGTTTAACCCTGCCAAATGCAAAGTCATGAAGATTGGGGAAGGGCAAAGAAGACCGCCGACACAATATAGGTTAGATGGCCAAAGACTGCAAACCTCACTCAAGGAAAAAGATCTGGGGGTGAGTATAACACCGAGCATATCTCCTGAGGCGCACATCAATCAGATAACTGCTGCAGCATACGGGCGCCTGGCAAACCTACGGATAGCGTTCCGATACCTCAGTAAGGATTCGTTCAAGACTCTGTATACCATTTACGTCAGGCCCATTCTGGAGTATGCAGCACCAGTTTGGAATCCACACCTAGTCAAGCACGTCAAGAAATTAGAGAAAGTGCAAAGGTTTGCAACAAGACTAGTCCCAGAGCTACGGGGATTGTCCTATGAAGAAAGGTTGAGGGAAATCGGCCTGACGACACTGGAGGACAGGAGGGTCAGGGGAGACATGATAATGACATTTAAAATACTGCGCGGAATAGACAAGGTGGACAAAGACGGGATGTTCCAGAGATGGGACACAGACACAAGAGGTCACAATTGGAAGTTGAAGACTCAGATGAATCAAAGGGATGTTAGGAAGTATTTCTTCAGTCATAGAGTAGTCAGGTCGTGGAATAGCCTAGAAAGTGACGTAGTGGAGGCGGGAACCATACATAGTTTTAAGGCGAGGTATGATAAAGCTCATAGGGCAGGGAGAGAGAGGACCTAGTAGCAATCAGCGAAGAGGCGGGGCCAGGAGCTGTGACTCGACCCTTGCAACCACAAATAGGTGAGTACACACACACACACACACACACACACAGATTACTTAATTATTCTAATTTCACAATAACACTTTAAAAAAAAAACTTATGTTAAACAAAACAACAGGGGGGAAGTAATACAATTTTTTGCAAAGATAAACCCAAGTTTTGAAGGAAGACTGGAAGAAGAGGCTCTCCTGACTACATAGACCCTGCCACTTGTTTGTCTCATCTACACCTTCTCCAAAGGAGAGAGATTTTTTATGTAAATGGCTCGTGCTTGAGGCAGTGTGCGTCACCGAGGCTGGGACTTGGAAAATATAAGGATTAAATGAAGGGAGGGAGAGAGAGAGAGACAGAGAGAGAGACAGAGGGAGAGAGAGAGAGAGAGAGAGAGAGAGAGAGAGAGAGAGAGAGAGAGAGAGAGAGAGAGAGACAGAGAGACAGACAGACAGACAGACAGACAGACAGACAGACAGACAGACAGACAGACAGGTAGACAAACAGAGGGAGAAGTAAGACACACACACAGGTAAATAATTTATTCACGATAAAATATGTCTGTAGATAGTAATAATAATACATACCAACATAGATGCCATTTATTACATACATTATATTAAATGTATCATATATTCAGTGCATGACTTTTTAATTTAATTTCATGTATTACCTTACATTAAAAAAATAAAGTGAATCGACCTGTATTGGCAATAGTATTGTTGTTGGCGATGACTTCTTAGGTTACTGCATCTTATTTAGCTCACCTCCTCAGGGGTATACATCTTTCTAATGTTTCTTTACAGCGATGATACTTACTTTGTTCTGTTTTATTTCTTTGCAGATCTGAGTAAGGAAGAGTGTGGAAGGAGGGAAGGTCTTGTGGAAGACATGTGTGGAAGGTGGATCAGATGGCGCTGAGAGCTAACTCTCCGAAGCGTCGTCCACATCACCATGGCTAGCTCATCATGTGGGCTCCACCCAGGCATGATGACTACTCACCCGTGTGGTTGCCACTAACTTAGCCAGTCTCCCACATGGCCACTATTCTTCCCCGTGTCTACAAAACTCCTCCGTGGCCACCTGTCTCCCACGTGGCCACCTCTCCCCAAAGTGGCCGTGACTCTCCCATACGGTCAACATTCTCCCACATGGCCATTCATTTTCCATGTATAACTTGCGGTAATCGAACTCCAAGATAAAATGATATTCCTGTGTGGACCTATAAAAAGAAATGTCGAGCAATTGTTAATGTCAGGGCAATAGTAAATACTGTGAGATGAAAATAACTATAGAATCTAACATGATTGAAACATTTTATATAGTGATAAAAGCTATCAAAGATTTAGAAAATAGATAAGCAGTATTGATTCCAGTGAAATAAATTCAAGGAGTCACTGGAACTCCCAGAAGCACTTCCGGAAAGCCAAAATAATGGAAAATACAAAGTGAATGATTGTTATTGAGCATAACTGAGATCATGGTGACACCATCTGGGATGACGCTTACTTGGCACTCTTCTACACTGCCAAGTAACTTTTGACTAATTCCAGGGCATCTGTTTGGAGGTGCTTTGCTCTCCAGGTCTCCCTGATATCCAGACTTCGCTAAGGGACATCAGTCCCCAGGTCTTCGTTAGGAACAGGCAGGCCTCCCTGAAGGACATCCATTGGAGGTCTCCAGGTCTTCCAGAGGGGCATCCGTCTGGAGGTTTCCACCTCTCCAGGTCTCCCTGAGGAAATCTAGATACACCTCACCATGGATATGCTCCTCTGGGTTATGTTTTACACGCTTATTAGCACGCAGGGTTAGTATACTGTAATGCAAGAAGACTGATGTAGACGCACCAGCAGGTATAGCAGCAATAGCTGCAGCCGCAGTTGCAGCAACAGCAGCATAAGTCGCAGTTTCAGCAACAGCCGCTGCCGCTGTAAAAGGAGGATGAACATCAAAATTACGGAAGTTTAAACCGAGAACGCTTAGATAATTCACAGAGCTGTGAATGTCGCTTAAAGTGTGGACTGCCAGCTCTAATATTATAAGCTTCCAGTTCTAATATTATAGTCTCCTAGCTCTAATATTATAGTTTCCTAGCTCTAATATTATAGTCTCCTAGCTCTAATATTATAGCCTCCTAGCTCTAATATTATAGCCTCCTAGCTCTAATATTATAGCCTCCTAGCTCTAATATTATAGTCTCCTAGCTCTAATATTATAGTCTCCTAGCTCTAATATTATAGCCTCCTAGCTCTAATATTATAGCCTCCTAGCTCTAATATTATAGCCTCCTAGCTCTAATATTATAGCCTCCTAGCTCTAATATTATAGCCTCCTAGCTCTAATATTATAGCCTCCTAGCTCTAATATTATAGCCTCCTAGCTCTAATATTATAGTCTCCTAGCTCTAATATTATAGTCTCCTAGCTCTAATATTATAGCCTCCTAGCTCTAATATTATAGTCTCCTAGCTCTAATATTATAGCCTCCTAGCTCTAATATTATAGTCTCCTAGCTCTAATATTATAGCCTCCTAGCTCTAATATTATAGCCTCCTAGCTCTAATATTATAGTCTCCTAGCTCTAATATTATAGTCTCCTAGCTCTAATATTATAGCCTCCTAGTTCTAATATTATAGCCTCCTAGCTCTAATATTATAGCCTCCTAGCTCTAATATTATAGTCTCCTAGCTCTAATATTATAGCCTCCTAGCTCTAATATTATAGCCTCCTAGCTCTAATATTATAGTCTCCTAGCTCTAATATTATAGTCTCCTAGCTCTAATATTATAGCCTCCTAGTTCTAATATTAAAGCCTCCTAGCTCTAATATTATAGCCTCCTACCTCTAATATTATAGTCTCCTAGCTCTAATATTATAGCCTCTTAACTCTAATATTATAGCCTCCTAGCTCTAATATTATAGTCTCCTAGCTCTAATATTATAGTCTCCTAGCTCTAATATTATAGCCTCCTAGTTCTAATATTATAGTCTCCTAGCTCTAATATTATAGCCTCCTAGCTCTAATATTATAGTCTCCTAGCTCTAATATTATAGTCTCCTAGCTCTAATATTATAGCCTCCTAGCTCTAATATTATAGCCTCCTAGCTCTAATATTATAGCCTCCTAGCTCTAATATATAGCCTCCTAGCTCTAATATTATAGCCTCCTAGCTCTAATATTATAGCCTCCTAGCTCTAATATTATAGTCTCCTAACTCTAATATTATAGTCTCCTAGCTCTAATATTATAGCCTAGTTCTAATATTATAGCCTCCTAGCTCTAATATTATAGCCTCCTAGCTCTAATATTATAGCCTCCTAGCTCTAATATTATAGTCTCCTAGCTCTAGTATTATAGCCTCCTAGTTCTAATATTATAGTCTCCTAGCTCTAATATTATAGCCTCCTAGCTCTAATATTATAGTCTCCTAACTCTAATATTATAGTCTCCTAGCTCTAATATTATAGCCTAGTTCTAATATTATAGCCTCCTAGCTCTAATATTATAGCCTCCTAGCTCTAATATTATAGCCTCCAAGCTCTAATATTATAGTCTCCAAGCTCTAATATTATAGTCTCCTAGTTCTAATATTATAGCCTCCTAGCTCTAATATTATAGTCTCCAAGCTCTAATATTATAGTCTCCTAGTTCTAATATTATAGCCTCCTAGCTCTAATATTATAGTTTCCTAGCTCTAATATTATAGTCTCCTAGTTCTAATATTATAGCCTCCTAGCTCTAATATTATAGTCTCCAAGCTCTAATATTATAGTCTCCTAGTTCTAATATTATAGCCTCCTAGCTCTAATATTATAGTTTCCTAGCTCTAATATTATAGTCTCCAAGCTCTAATATTATAGTCTCCTAGTTCTAATATTATAGCCTCCTAGCTCTAATATTATAGCCTCCTAGCTCTAATATTATAGTCTCCTAGCTCTAATATTATAGTCTCCTAGCTCTAATATTATAGCCTCCTAGCTCTAATATTATAGCCTCCTAGCTCTAATATTATAGCCTCCTAGCTCTAATATTATAGCCTCCTAGCTCTAATATTATAGCCTCCTAGCTCTAATATTATAGCCTCCTAGCTCTAATATTATAGCCTCCTAGCTCTAATATTATAGTCTCCTAGCTCTAATATTATAGTCTAATAGCTCTAATATTATAGCCTCCTAGCTCTAATATTATAGTCTCCTAGCTCTAATATTATAGCCTCCTAGCTCTAATATTATAGTCTCCTAGCTCTAATATTATAGCCTCCTAGCTCTAATATTATAGCCTCCTAGCTCTAATATTATAGTCTCCTAGCTCTAATATTATAGTCTCCTAGCTCTAATATTATAGCCTCCTAGTTCTAATATTATAGCCTCCTAGCTCTAATATTATAGCCTCCTAGCTCTAATATTATAGTCTCCTAGCTCTAATATTATAGCCTCCTAGCTCTAATATTATAGCCTCCTAGCTCTAATATTATAGTCTCCTAGCTCTAATATTATAGTCTCCTAGCTCTAATATTATAGCCTCCTAGTTCTAATATTAAAGCCTCCTAGCTCTAATATTATAGCCTCCTACCTCTAATATTATAGTCTCCTTGCTCTAATATTATAGTCTCCTAGCTCTAATATTATAGCCTCTTAACTCTAATATTATAGCCTCCTAGCTCTAATATTATAGTCTCCTAGCTCTAATATTATAGTCTCCTAGCTCTAATATTATAGCCTCCTAGTTCTAATATTATAGTCTCCTAGCTCTAATATTATAGCCTCCTAGCTCTAATATTATAGTCTCCTAGCTCTAATATTATAGTCTCCTAGCTCTAATATTATAGCCTCCTAGCTCTAATATATAGCCTCCTAGCTCTAATATTATAGCCTCCTAGCTCTAATATTATAGCCTCCTAGCTCTAATATTATAGTCTCCTAGCTCTAATATTATAGCCTCCTAGCTCTAATATTATAGTCTCCTAACTCTAATATTATAGTCTCCTAGCTCTAATATTATAGCCTCCTAGTTCTAATATTATAGCCTCCTAGCTCTAATATTATAGCCTCCTAGCTCTAATATTATAGCCTCCAAGCTCTAATATTATAGTCTCCAAGCTCTAATATTATAGTCTCCTAGTTCTAATATTATAGCCTCCTAGCTCTAATATTATAGTCTCCAAGCTCTAATATTATAGTCTCCTAGTTCTAATATTATAGCCTCCTAGCTCTAATATTATAGTTTCCTAGCTCTAATATTATAGTCTCCAAGCTCTAATATTATAGTCTCCTAGTTCTAATATTATAGCCTCCTAGCTCTAATATTATAGTCTCCAAGCTCTAATATTATAGTCTCCTAGTTCTAATATTATAGCCTCCTAGCTCTAATATTATAGTCTCCAAGCTCTAATATTATAGTCTCCTAGTTCTAATATTATAGCCTCCTAGCTCTAATATTATAGTTTCCTAGCTCTAATATTATAGTCTCCAAGCTCTAATATTATAGTCTCCTAGTTCTAATATTATAGCCTCCTAGCTCTAATATTATAGTCTCCAAGCTCTAATATTATAGTTTCCTAGTTCTAATATTATAGCCTCCTAGCTCTAATATTATAGTTTCCTAGCTCTAATATTATAGTCTCCAAGCTCTAATATTATAGTTTCCTAGTTCTAATATTATAGCCTCCTAGCTCTAATATTATAGTTTCCTAGCTCTAATATTATAGTCTCCAAGCTCTAATATTATAGTCTCCTAGTTCTAATATTATAGCCTCCTAGCTCTAATATTGTAGTCTCCAAGCTCTAATATTATAGTCTCCTAACTCTAATATTATAGTCTCCTAGCTCTAATATTATAGCCTCCTAGTTCTAATATTATAGCCTCCTAGCTCTAATATTATAGCCTCCTAGCTCTAATATTATAGCCTCCAAGCTCTAATATTATAGTCTCCAAGCTCTAATATTATAGTCTCCTAGTTCTAATATTATAGCCTCCTAGCTCTAATATTATAGTCTCCAAGCTCTAATATTATAGTCTCCTAGTTCTAATATTATAGCCTCCTAGCTCTAATATTATAGTTTCCTAGCTCTAATATTATAGTCTCCAAGCTCTAATATTATAGCCTCCTAGCTCTAATATTATAGTTTCCTAGCTCTAATATTATAGTCTCCAAGCTCTAATATTATAGTTTCCTAGTTCTAATATTATAGCCTCCTAGCTCTAATATTATAGTTTCCTAGTTCTAATATTATAGCCTCCTAGCTCTAATATTATAGTCTCCTAGTTCTAATATTATAGCCTCCTAGCTCTAATATTGTAGTCTCCAAGCTCTAATATTATAGTCTCCTAGCTTTAATATCATAAACTTCTAGCTTTGATGTTATAGGCTCTCTGTGTTAAATGTTAATATTGTACACTTCCAGCTCTAATATCATGGGCTTCCAGCATTAAGTGTTAATATTGTAATCACTCAGCGTTAATTTGACAGTGCCACCAAATATAATTTATTCACCATGATAGACAAAGTTTGAAAAAAAAAAAGCTTTCTACATTTTTTTACATATAACAACAGAGCTCAAAATATCCACTGACGTTGAATTTATTTTGAGCCAAATGATTGAAAGGATTTATAACTTTGATGGAAAGTTGAAATAAACGTACAGAGAGATTATATTGTAAAATTACATAAATATTACCCAACAAAGTCAGTGTAAGCAGATATACAATAGGTATATTCACTGAGAGACGGAGTAGTTTTTTATGTGTATATTCACAGGTATCAGCAACATAGACAACTCTGTTGTCCAGTGCTTTCATGAGTCCTTTATTATTGAAGCTGAGAATTGAATCTCTAACGATATATATATCCATCGCGGTTACAATAATATATATATATATATATATATATATATATATATATATATATATATATATATATATATATATATATAAATATGTATATATATATATATATATATATATATATATATATATATATATATATATATGTGTGTGTGTGTGTGTGTGTGTGTGTGTGTGTGTGTGTGTGTGTGTGTGTGTGTGTGTGTGTGTGTGTGTGTGTGTGTGTGTGTCGTGCCGAATATGTAAAACTGGTCAGTTAGCAAGAACTCATTGAAAATTAAGCCCTTTCTAAAATTTTCTCTTATACGTTTAAAGATATATTTTTTTCATTAATGTTATTGTAGAAATTTATAATTTTGCACCAAAAGAATCTTAGAAAACTTACCCAATCTTATTATAACTAGAGCAATTTATTTTAGTCTAGCCCAACTAAATATATTTTAAATACGTTTACAATAATTTAATACTAAACAAACGCAATGAAATATATTTTTTTCGTTAGGTTCAGAATGATTTTTGCGAAATTATTCCATACACAAATTTTCACTTGTCCTATATGGCAAGATGATCGTTGCTATTTAAGCCAAGATCGCAAGTTCTGCCTATTCGGCACGACATATATATATGCATACGCACATTCACAAACACACACACACATACGTTTTTCTTTAATTCCTATTTAATGGATAAAAGTCTTCGTGACTGATGATGCGCTGAAGAAATGCTGACTTAATGACTCTCGAGGAGTCTATAGACATTAAACTTGACGAGCCTCCCTTTCAATTTAAGTGGGAGGGGGGCTTTTTTATATACGGGGTGACATCAATTTATCATAGCATTTTAGCATTAGGTGGGAGATTTTTGTCAAAAATGTAGTAAAAAAAAAAGAAACTCCATATTCTCGTGATTTGGTAAAGGCAAAAAATTAATAATAAATTAATAATAAATTCCTATAGTTGTGATAAGTTTGTGTTAGCAGGACATAGTATTGAAGACGGATGGAGTTTAGTTATGTATTATTTTATATCATGCAGTATGAAAGAGTAATGATGCCGTCTCCCCTTGAGGGGGAAAAGTGCTTAAAAAGTTTTACCTATGTTATACGTAACACACACACACACACACACACACACACACACACACACACACACACACACACACACACACACACACACACACACACACACACACACACACCAGAATCCTAGGACACTACTGTGTGGTGATCCTTTGTTTTTGTGTTTTATATAGAACATAAAGCATACCATCACATCTTATGGTGTAGTTATAAAAATTTTTTTTAAAGGGCGTGTCGGTAAGCCAGCGTAAAGTCTCTGTCACATAACCAAAAGCTCCAATAAGCGGATAATGCAATTAAAACCCCGATTCAAAAAGAGTATTTCACATTTATCTTCTCAAATCAAGCACAAACACATTACTGGAACACATAAAGTTCGTCTTTAAAGATAGCTTAAAAATTTGCTTATCAAAGACACAAAAAAAATGGTTTGCACACTGTATTAGCCCGGCTAAAATTAAGTTCGTTTTGAATTCTGATGACCCCAGGGCTTTTTCCTCCCAGGATGGAGAGAGAGAGAGTTCAAGGGAAGAGGGGAGATAGGATGTACGAATGAGCCGATAAATCAATAAGCAGATGCTCCAGCTGATGGTCCCCCCATGCAGCTCTTGGTACTTCCTGTTGCATGATTCACAACTGATCATTAATCAGCCTTTAGCACGTTTTTTTCAGTGCTAGAGTGCTTTGAGTGTGTAGTTACTGGTTTAACATCACCTCGTTGTAATTACCTACTTGCAAATACCTGGGTTTAATTACCTAATTAAAATAATCTTGTTGTAATTAGGTTACCTGGAGGTTACCTGGAGGTTATTCCGGGGATCAACGCCCCCGCGGGCCGGTCCATGACCAGGCCTCCCGATGGATCAGGGCCTGATCAACTAGGCTGTTACTGCTGGCCGCACGGAGTCCAACGTACGAGCCACAGCCCGGCTGATCCGGCACTGACTTTAGGTATCTGTCCAGCTCTCTCTTGAAGGCAGCCAGGGGTTTATTGGCAATTCCCCTAATGCTTGATGGGAGGCTGTTGAACAGTTTTGGGCCCCGGACACTTATGGTGTTTTCTCTTAGTGTACCAATGGCGCCCCTACTTTTTATTGGGAGCATTTTGCATCGCCTGCCCAGTCTTTTACTTTCGTAGGGAGTGATTTCTGTGTGCAGATTTGGGACCATTCCTTCTAGGATTTTCCAAGTGTAGATTATGATATATCTCTCCCTTCTGCGTTCCAAAGAGTACAAGTCAAGTGCTTCCAAGCGTTCCCAGTAGTTAAGGTGCTTGACAGAACTTATACGTGCAGTAAAGGATCTCTGTACACTCTCTAGATCTGCGATTTCACCTGCTTTGAATGGAGATGTTAATGTACAGCAGTATTCCAGCCTAGAGAGTACAAGTGATTTGAAAAGGATCATCATGGGCTCGGCATCTCTCGTTTTGAAAGTTCTCATTATCCATCCTATCATTTTCTTTGCACGTGCGATCGTGGCACTGTTGTGATCCTTGAAAGTGAGATCCTCAGACATTACTACTCCCAGGTCCCTTACATTATTTTTCCGCTCTATTGTATGGCCGGAGTCAGTAGTATACTCTGTTCTAGTTATTATCTCCTCCAGTTTTCCATAACGGAGTAGTTGGAATTTGTCCTCATTGAACATCATATTGTTTACCGTTGCCCACTGGAAAACTTTGTTTATATCTTCTTGGAGGTTAACCGCGTCCTCAGCAGATGACAGCCTCATGCAGATCCTAGTATCATCCGCAAAGGATGATACGGTGCTGTGGTGTATATCTCTGTTTATGTCTGATATGAGGATAAGGAATAAGATGGGGGCGAGTACTGTGCCTTGTGGAACAGAGCTCTTCACTATGGCAGCCTCCGATTTAACTCTGTTGACCACTACTCTTTGTGTTCGATTTGTAAGGAAGTTGAAGATCCATCTCCCCACTTTCCCAGTTATTCCTTTAGCACGTATTTTATGGGCTATTACGCCATGATCGCATTTGTCAAATGCTTTTGCAAAGTCTGTGTATATTACATCTGCATTCTGATTTTCTTCCAGTGCATCCAAGGCCATGTCATAGTGATCCAGTAGTTGTGAGAGGCAGGAGCGACCTGCCCTGAACCCATGTTGCCCTGGATTGTAGGTAAAATTAATATTTTTAATTACCTAGTTGTGCTTATTTTTCTTCACCTATTTCTACTCACCTAGTTACTTTAAACAGTAATGTATTGTTGGCTTCCTTGATCTCGATATTTCGTTCCTTTTCGTGAAGCGGCGGAGTGTTTCGCCTTCCTTTCTCCAGTCTATTGCAATTATCTACTACTCTGCAGGAGGAAAAGTTTTCCTTAATGATTCGGTCATTATTCTGGCTATTATGGATTTTTTTTTAAATTGATTTTAATAGTTGAAGCTGAGCTTATAAGTGAGCTGAGGTAAGATGTTATCTTACCTCAGCTCATTTATAAGCTCAGCTGCCTCCGAAGGTTTACTAATGCCCCTTTTCTTAGGTGCCTATTTAAGGTTACCTAAAGAGGAGCAATAGGCGCAAGGAAGCCACCTCGTTCTGACAAATCTCTGTCTACATTGTTTATTTCCCCTGAGTCTTTTATGCGTTCTTATGACGTGTCTTGTCTTTGTTTCCGTTCTTCAGTTCACCTGTTAATTCCTCAGAACTTTTGTTTCCCAGTTCTATTATTAACCACTTGGACAATATTTTGGTTTTGTTGGGTGTAAGCGCGCGCGCGCGCGTGTATGTGTGTGTGTGTGTGTGTGTGTGTGTGTGTGTGTGTGTGTGTGTGTGTGTGTGTGTGTGTGTGTGTGTGTGTGTGTGTGTGTGTGTGTGTGTGTGTGTGTGTGTGTGTGTGAGCAACCATTAACGGTCGGGTCTCCGGTGCTTGCAAACTTATGATGTTTTCACAGCATTTTTATCTCTGCCTAATATGACTGAGCTGTACCTGGGTCGCTCTTTCTCCCTCCCTCTCTCTCCTCCTCTGTTTCTACCTTAACATTATAGAGTCTTACTCTTCCACGTGATGAATGTAAAAGGTTATATTATTACATTCATTGGGGGGGAGGGGGGCTAGACCGGCAGAGGTCGTCCAGCGCCGAGGGGAATGGAAGGCATTTGGGTTCAGTCAGAGGAAGGGGAGCACTGGTTCAGTTCCTTAGATCAAGAGCCCCCTCACCGGCATCTTGATGGGTTTTCCACGAGTTAATAACTCCTCTCTCTCTCTCTCTCTCTCTCTCTCTCTCTCTCTCTCTCTGTCTCCCTCAAGGAACAAGGCACTGCAATACACCTAAAATGCTGGTGATGCATCTTAATTACAGCAAACGACGCTTGTTACACAAACCCAGACTAGCCACTCATGGGTCCTTTCCGGAATTAAGGTTATTGTGTGCCTTGCTGGCCAGAAAGCTTGTGAATTTGTCTAATGGACTCGGCTTAGTGGGATGAACAAGGCGTCGTGGTATCGAGAACGAGGGCGTCGTCACAGCTAGTTCACTGCGTCTTACTGTGGGCAATAATAATTATGGGCAGTACTTATTTTGGACAATTACTGAATTTAAAAAGAAAAACTTTCGCTTTTCTTTTTTTAGGTCACCCTGCCGGTGTGTTAAAAACAAATGTTGAGCTGAAGTAGGGATAACTCAGGCGCTAGCCACGGGACCCCTGTACGAAACAAGACGCCCACAAAGCATAATTCTGATCAATTTTTGCATCTTGTATTAAACATCGTGATATATTTATTTTGCTTTATCAGTTAAGCTCATATCATCAGTAAAAATACTTAAAGATAGTGGAAACATTCCATAATACAGGCTGTATGTGACAATGACATTTGTGCCAGGAGGCAACCACAGGATCCTTGACCTGGTCATTCCCCTTTCTCTCAAATTCTTTGGTGTGTGGAACTCTTCAACTCTTAATCCGGCTCTCTTGACAGTTAAACTCGTAAGAGGCGGAACGGTAAAGCCATGCTTGAAGGAGGAAACTGCAAATGTAAGAGCATTCTATACTGTCGTACAGTGGGACAGAAACCGGAGGATTGACAACAGTCCTTAAGTGGATGTGACTTGGACCTGACTGGCATCGTCCAGTAGCTTGGATCAGTAGGTGACTTGGACTTGCCTAGCATGATCCAGCAGACTTTCTGCAGTGCTCCTTCTTTTTTATGTTCTTATGTAATATATAACTGTGAAGTGCCGAGAGACAATTCACACAGAAGAGAGAA
This sequence comes from Cherax quadricarinatus, assembly GCF_038502225.1. Lineage (NCBI taxonomy): Eukaryota > Metazoa > Arthropoda > Malacostraca > Decapoda > Parastacidae > Cherax > Cherax quadricarinatus. The sequence goes on from NC_091311.1 coordinate 39,164,356, forward strand.
AAAGTAACAGGAAGAAATACAAAGCTCATGGTTTAGAAAAGATGCTAAACGGCAAAGTGGAAAAAAAACCACGAGTATGGTAAGCTACGGGAAAGAAAAAAGACGGCAGAGAAATGTGAGGTGAACAGATTAGCCAAGAACGAGTGTGAAAGGATGAATAAAGAAGGTAAAGGATAGTTTAAGAACGACATAGTATCAAAGGCCAAACCAGAACCGAAACTGCCGCACAACAACATAAATAACTTGGTAAAAGGCTAAAGAAAGTGACGACTGTACTGGGAAGGATCAAAATATTTGCCAGGAACTGAAAAAAACTGATTTAGTGATGTTTTCTCTTTGTAATCAAGAACCGCACCGACCAGACGAAGACACAGGGAAACACCAACAAAGTTCGTACAACATCTTCACAACACGAAATGAAGAAAATAATCATTTGAGGTTCTCATGAAAGATAAATTTGGCAACTACAATACTCATAAGGTTTTTGCAGTATATGTGAAATTTTCAATTGGAAAGAAGTGGGAAGAATGAGAAGAATAAAAAATGTCCTTGTGGGCAATGTCACTAGTGAGTTGTCTGGTGTCGTGCATAATTAGCATAAATTACCTGCCAGTGGGATTATATTAATCTTTATATATGCTTGTAGATAGTAAAAAAATAATGTAAGGTTGGAAAGGAAAATTATTTAAAAAAAATTATGCAACGAAGCTTGAGACAAATTGAGCAGATGGAGTGTTAAATATATATTAAAGTTTAATTAATAATCTTTATATCATGGAAAATGATGAAGGTGTAAATAGGCCCCTTGGGTACATGGGAGTATATGGGAGTACATGGAACTATATGGGAGTACATGGAAGTATATGGGAGTACATGGAAGTATATGGGGGTACATGGAAGTATATGGGAGTACATGGAAGTATATAGGAGTACATGAAAATATATGGGAGTACATGGAAGTATATAGGAGTACATGATAGTATATGGGAGTACATGGAAGTATATAGGAGTACATGATAGTATATGGGAGTACATGGAAGTATATAGGAGTACATGATAGTATATGGGAGTACATGGAAGTATATAGGAGTACATGATAGTATATGGGAGTACATGATAGTATATGGGAGTACATGATAGTATATGGGAGTACATGGAAGTATATAGGAGTACATGGAAGTATATGGGAGTACATGGAAGTATATGGGAGTACATGGAAATATATGGGGGTACATGGGAGTATATGGGAGTACATGGAAGTATATGGGAGTACATGGAAATATATGGGGGTACATGGGAGTATATGGGAGTACATGGAAGTATATGGGAGTATATGGAAATATATGGGGTACATGGGAGTACATGGAAGTATATGGGAGTACATGGAAATATATGGGGGTACATGGGAGCATATGGGAGTACATGGAAGTATATGGGAGTGCGTAGGAGTATATGAGAGTACATGGGAGTGCATGAGAGTATATGGGAGCACATGAGAAAGAAAAATAGCAGAGGAATTGGCTATTTGCTGAGAGAAACTATTTACTTTTACCTAGATTAAGGACTATCGTGAATTATATGTGTATGTGTCAAGGATAGAAAACCAGAAGGCTCTCTCCCTACTTACCACTCCCTCTAGCCACTAGTCGCGTGCAAAAAAAAAATTGAAAAAATATACCATGCCACACTGAAAAATAGAAGGGAACATACAAGAGAGATGGAAATGGATGAAAGATGTAGGCTACATCTACCTCTACTAAATTAGCACTGTTTCTATCTTACTCCTGTGTTACTCTACTGCCACTCAGAGCTATGTGGGCCAGTGGCTCCATTTCGGATTAATACATCTGCCGCTACAACTATTGTTGACTCGGTTGCCGCACTGTCAGCTGAGTGTCCTGATGCAGCTAGTCACTGAAACCCGCAAGGAACGTGCGAGTTTTATTGAGCTTAGTGAGTGGTTGAGTAAAGTAGCGAGTGTCGGAGGACTTAAGCAACATCTCGTTCCTGTTTTCCCCTACCCTACCCTATGCCATACTGGTCACTGTAACTTATCAGGTCCTGAAGGCTCTGTAACTCCTCCCATCTAAGGTGCTATATATGTAGTTAAATCCTCACAAATTATAGGATGTGTCCAGCTGGTTTTTGAATGACTGTCATCTTCGCGATTTCATTATTAGTGGGTAGTTTATTCCATTCCTCCATAATTCTGTTTATAAAGGAGAAAACCTGCATGCGTTCGTGTCTCAGCTTCTGCCTCCCAGTATGGTTCCATTGTTCCGCGCTATAGATTTATTCAGCACTTCAAACAGTTCTTCAAGGCCATTCAATATTTTAAAGGTTTAATTGAGATCTCGTAGTCCCCGTTTCCTAGGGGAAGAAAAAAGTCTTTCCTCATTAGGTTTGTTTCTGAGTGTTGGTACGAGTCTGGTTGGTTGTCTCTGTACCTTCTCCAGTATATCTTCGTTTTTTACGTCACTTGGGGACCGAAACTGGATAGCATATTCAAGATGCCTTCAGTGTGGTGTGTGGTGTCCTGTGCTTGAAATTTCTAGCTTTGAAACCTAGCATACTGTCAGCATGCTGTTAGACACTGTTTGGTACTTTTGAGGTAAATAGTTATGACTGTTCCAAAATCCTTTTCTTCTCGTGTATCGGTGAGTCTGTTGCCAGACAATTTTAATTCACGGTTTAGACTGCTATACCCAAAAGGAAGAAGGAAATAACACAGAAGGGAATTTATATAAATGAAAGAAAGCTTGCTACACAAATAAAGTGGTTGGCAACCGCAGCCGGATCAATGAGGAGGTAATATAAGTTCCAGCTATTGGATTTTATATGTAAATTTATACGACTTAAATATTATAGAAGATTGGGCACTAGGGGTATTAACTCTATTTCTGTAATTGCAAGATGGTAAATAAACACTCTCACATGAACACAAGTGAATTGTACAAAATGCTTACCGAGCACAAGCATGTTTGTTAGAAGAGATCCCCTTTTAACTGGAGGTACGAGATGGGGGGTCACAGAACTGCTTAATAGTTTGAGAAGTATTTGAAAGACAACAGATAGTCTCAGTAAGAGGTGAAGCATCAAACCACCAGGGATCATCGTCCCCTGAGGTCCGGTCCCTTATCAGCCCCCCCTCCCTGCCCCCCAGTGGCAACACTAACCATGGAGTTCCCCGAGAATTCGTTCAGTAGCCCATACTGTTGTATGCGCGCAAGCATACACACACACACACACACACGTGTGTGTGTGTGTGTGTGTGTGTACTTACCTATATGTGCTCACACAACGGTATTTACAAATGAGATAAACCTCATGACAGGGTCACACCTCATGAGACAGGTTCATACCTCATGAGACAGGTTCATACCTCATGAGACAGGTTCACACTGACGCTGACTCCAGAGAGCTGCTGATCAGTGTGATTGTACTACATGAATAATGACACGAGTGCTGGAGTTTAATCTCAGAGTGCCAAGCATTTAACATAAGAGGTGGGGAGAGACGACTAATTACAGAGTACCACCTGAATAGAGAGTACCACACTGGGTAAAGTACCTGAGGAGTAGAAATTAAATGTAACCTCCCTTGACGTCCACATCAACATGGTAGCATCAGCCGCTGGTGAATGTAAGAAAGGCCTTCAGGAACCTACACAAAGAATCAGCAAAGGCGCTGTATATCACTTATGGCGGTCTAATCCTTGAGTATGAACTTATAAGTAAGTCAAGTTCTTTAAGAAGCTTGAGAAAGTTTGGAGATTTGCTGCTAGACTGGTCCCGGAGCTAAGGGACAGAAGTTACGAGGCTAGGCTAAAGAAGGTAAGCCTCCTGTCATTGGAGGATCAAAGGGCTACGAGAGACGTTGTCATGACGTACAAAGTACTCAGAGTGAAGTCAAACTTTTATGAAAGAAACGTGAACAAGAGTGCACGAAGGAAGCTGAACACCCAGATGAGCCACAGGTGCGTTGGTATGCCCATTTGTAGTGAAAACCTTGTAAATGAATGGAATGAGCTAGACGAGGAGGATTTGAAAGGAAATTCCATACATGGAAGTCACAAGTAGCTTCGAATCAACCAAGAATCAACTATGGCATTCAGTTAAAGGTGAGGAGGTCAGGAACTGGAGCTTGACCCAGGAAAGCAGGCAGTCAGGGAGGGAAGGCTAGGTAAGTACACACACTACACCAGCATTCAGCCATCCTGCCCCGCCTGGCCAACCGCTGCTAGCCTGTATTATGCAAATATAATGACCTCTACACATGAATGCCCTAGCGTGCTCAGCCTGGATTCCACACTGCGCAAAAATTAGTTTTCCCACTGCCTGGTACTATTTGTTTAAATTAAAACAGCAAAAATAAGTAAATCTAAGCAGCAGAGAAAGAGACAGAGAGAGAGAGAGAGAGAGAGAGAGAGAGAGAGAGAGAGAGAGAGAGAGAGAGAGAGAGAGAGTTTGTGTGAGAGTTTTATCTCCTTGCTATAATTAATTACAAATACATATACATATAATATTTCTGTATAATATTTATTATTATTATTAATTATCATGATTGCTAATTTTATCCATATAACTTATAATATGGTGAGAGGTTATACACACCAAGAGATTCATGTTTCTTACGGCATATTCACTGAGTGTTCAGTTTAAATCCCTCTTATAAGAGGGATTAAAGTATCCTTGAGTGGTGGGGAACAAGTTACATGCAGCCTGATGACTCTTGTGTAATCGAAAGGCTTTAAACCCAAGTAACCAGCCCACCAGTCGGTGGTGGTGGTTTATTCGTAAGGAAACGAAACAGTCTCGCTTAGCCAGTGGTTATGAAACTACTGGTTTACCCAGTCAAGATTTTGCTCCTTATTATAAAAAATAACTAATATATATATATATATATATATGGTTTGGGATATTGGCAGTTTGGAGGGATATGTTGTGTATCTTTATACGTATATGCTTCTAAGCTGTTGTATTCTGAGCACCTCTGCAAAAGCAGTGATAATGTGTGAGTGTGGTGAAAGTGTTGAATGATGATGAAAGTATTTTCTTTTTGGGGATTTTCTTTCTTTTTTGGGTCACCCTGCCTCGGTGGGAGACGACCGACTTGTTGAAAAAAAAAATATATATATATATCTTTGTTATTATTTTAATTGTGATTAACAAAGTGTGTCTATAAATAGGTAACACTCTCTGTCAACATTATTACTCAACAGAAAAACTCGCTAATTTGATTCATTTTACACTTACATATAGAATACCGGCAGAGATTTTTTTAATCATGTAGTGCAGAGACATTTTTTTTTTGTTCTCTGATAGTAAATTCCCTGCGAAAGCCGAGTAATACAGGGATGGAGGCTGCGTTAGCATGAGCTAATGGAACTCTGGGTAATTCTACTGTGGCTGTGTTTGTGTTCCTGCTTCCATGCGTGGTTCGACTCACCTGTTTGTGTTTACAGGAGTTGGTTCATGGGATTGCTAGTAGTTCCTTTTTTTTTTTTTTTTACTGCCTCGTGAACGCGGGTAAATGTTACGACTTTTTTACGTACATTCAGCATACACTTGTTTTTCCCTCTCTATGTGTATTTCCCCTATGTGTAGTTTAAATATTAAGCTGTCTGTCTCACGCGCAGAATGAACCGCAGGGATTTAGCGCATCACATAAATATACAATCATGACTTATCTTCGTCTTTAGCTTTTTTCCGTGCACTCCGTGGCCGCCTGCCACAATCCTCTTTATCAAGTCCCCTAAGTATCTTGTACGTCATGATTATATCATATCTGGTTATCATCTCTTGGAGGATTGATATTTTGATTTACTTAAATTTCCTCTTGTAGTCGTGAATGAGTTCCACTACAAGTCTCAAACTTTCAGATTTTCTCGAAATTGCCCACGTTCCTGATGAGGTGTGAGTTCCATGTCGGTGCTGCCATAGTCCAACATGTGGTCTAACATGCATATGTTGTGAATAAAGCTTTAAATGATGCCTTATTTTTTGTTTCACTATTATTTTACAGTTTCCAGATTCCTTAAATTATTCACTGGAAAGCATTTATGAAACTTTAGTAAATACAGTTTGTCCATCCGTTTTCTCTTTATAATATCTGCAAATTTTAATTAGCTTATTGCATTTGATTTCCAGGGTTTTTCCTGAACGGTTCAATAATTATGGGATAAAGACACAAATGAAACACTTGGAAAATTGAATAAAGAAGCGTTTCGTTTTCTGCGGGCTTTTTGATTTCAATACAGAGAACAAAGCAGCATAAACTGGGAGAAAGGTAGGTGAGCCAGGTAGGGTTAAGTAGCGAGTGATGTCAGGTACTTGAGTATGTGTTCCTGCTCTTGCAGTGTTTGGCTGGGTAGAATCAGCTTGGCAAGCGGTCCTCAGATACTAAAACTGCCTGAGTTGTGAGCTACTGTGGCAGTGCACACTGTTTTCCTTCACGACCAACTTGGCATCTTTCCTTCTCAGCAAATGTCCTTTTGATGCAGCGAGTGGTATGACGAAATCGTAGTGACACGATTGCAAACAAACCATACCAGGGGCGGGGCTTGAACCTGCGGTCAGAGAGCCGTAAAACTCCAGATCGACGTATTAGACACTGGACCAGCTAGCTACAATAAGAGTTAACCAACTAGGTATATTTACATACCATAGGAAGGTTACCATAGGTACCACTGTGACCACAAATGCAAGTTTTTACAGACGAATCTCCCGCCAGCTAGTCCAGTGGATAACGCCTCAGTCTGGAGTTTAACGAATCTCTGACCGCGGGTTCAAGCCCCGACAGTGGTATGGTTTGAGTGTTATCGGACTTGTCAGTACGTCCCGGAAAGTATGACACTGGATGACTGTGTTTCTTTATCAACAATGTCCATTCTGGTGACACCGTGTTGGTAGACATCCGGTATTACTTCATGGGAATCCGTGCAAAGCATTACAGGTGCTTCTGTGTATGATAACACCCGAGGATCTCACGTGTATTACACGGGCTTCATGCTGGATTATATGTTCCAAAGTCAGCTTCAGGCTGTAATACTTGCAAACTAAAATTAAATGAAAGGAAATATAAATTTACTGCTACTGTTACTACTACTACTTTTACTGTTAATACAATAACAACAAAAACAGCAACTACTACTACTACTGCTGCTGCTGCAGTCACTACTACTATAACTATTCCTAATACTACTAGTACTACTATTAATACCGCCACTAAGTGTCGACAAGACAAACTGTTATGCACTATCATTTGTCAGGAGAAAACTCGCCAGCAAGTTCCAGATCATACAGATACAACAGTAATACTAAGAAAAAGAATACTAACAGGAAGAAGAAGAAGAGAAAAATATTATAGTATATGATTTAATCCTATTTGGTTGACCAAAAGGTAAATGATAATTATATCTCTTTTATATTTCATGATAAAGATTGGTTATGAAATAGTCTCGAAAATCCATAGACTCCATCTCCGCTATTTCTCATCTCTTGCCCTCCCACTATTTCCCCCTTCCTTCCACCCCTCTCCTTCCCTCCTTTCATCCTCTCTTTTTCCTTCTTTTAGTCTTTCCTTCCCCCATCCTTCTCATTTTACAGCTGCTGTCTCTTCTCTCTTTCGCTTTTGATAAATTCAAGCGTAGTTGAAAATGGGAGACCAGTGAAACTCTACACAAAAATATAAGAAATATGTCAACAGAAATGGGGAAAAGAAGAGGAGGGAGGCTGGAAGACTTGAAGGGAAAGAGGGAGACTAGATGGGTAAAAGAATAAGAGGAAGAATTGAATGGTAGGAGAGCAAGAGGAAAAATGGAAGGGTTAGGAGAGTAAGAGGAGGGAGAGTAGAAGGGTAGGTAAGAAGTGAAGGAGGGAAGAGAAATAACGAAATGTCAGCTCACAGGTCGCTGCTCATCCCCGGGAGACTCTCCGCTAACTATGCCAAAAATTTAAATTAATTAACCCACTTGTTATACCTCTCAATTGACCAGTGGCTGAGGTAATTGTTAGAATGTCTGACTTCTCTGACATTTTCCAAACTCCAGTAACTCATGGTTAGATATATTCCATTGCATTTTAATGTGTGTTTATTCTAGTATTAACATATAATGTTTACTGAAAATCTAAGGATTCAGTTGCTGTATAAATTTGTTGGGAACCACGTTAAGTTGATTGATTATTCTGGGTATATTTACCAAAAGCTATAAATCTCCCTCTGTGTACATACACTGAAAGTATACTTTAATCCCTAGGTCTCCTAGACAGGTAATGCAAAGGTAATTTATACTCTTAATGACCCGTACATGTCTGAGTTATATTTTAACAAATCAAGGAACCATTATATTAATGGCATATTGCTATTCTTGTATATTTATGGATAGCCTAAATAAGGTATCAAAGAAAGTGTGTCAACTAGAAATTAGTGTTGGAAATGCTAACTAATTTTCGAAGCTAATAAGGAGTCTCAAGTTATTCTGGAATTCTAAGACGTTTAAGTCGCTCGCGGCAGCAGCTAAAGACGGTAGTGAATTTTTTTGTCATGAGAAAATTCAGCCAGTTTACAATATGAACGTATACCTGAGTGCTCAGCCTTGTTGCAAAAATGTAGGCTTAAGTTGAAAACAGAGAGGATGTTGATGAGTGCAGGTTAAAGTGCCTCGAGAGATTATTATAATAATAATAATAGTAATAATAATAATAATTATTATTATTATTATTATTGTTATTATTATTATTAAATTTATGGGGAAGCGTTAAAGCTGTAATGGCCAGTTATCGTCTGTGAATTGGTGACAATCAGGTTTCATCAGTGGAAGAGGAGGGACGACCCTCTTATTTGTATCAAGAAACCAACGCCAACATCAGGACATCCTCTTTCCTTTTCTCCTCCATGAAGGTTGATAACAAAGACACAACTGCAGTGAAGACTATTATTTGTCCAAACAAACGTCTTCATCGTGGTCGTCTCTGTCATCACCTGTCGGAAGTTTGTCATTGCGTATAGCTCCATGAAGTGTGTACAGTTGAAAGCTAAGCAGATAACACTAGAGAATGATAACAATGGGAGTGTTCATGCATGTGGTGGGCAACCATCGCTGGAGATCGTGGAAAAGTAACGGCTTCAGGTCACTGGTTCGGTGGTGCTTCACCAGAATTCCCTCCTGTCTTGTCGTTCCCGGGATCTGGCTCTGTCTTTCCATCGTCGAAGACACCATACATTTTGATGCAAACTTCACCTTGCCTGGAAGAAATTTCACCGGAATTGAGAATAACATTGAGGAACGCGGCGTTGTGGCCTAAACTCGAGGCTCTCTTCAATCTCCCCAGGGGGAGGTCGAATTATACAGCACTCGTCTTATCTTACGATTTATTGTCTCTATGTGGGCTTGTTTGTGCCACTGACCGGTGTTTATTGCCCTGTTTGTATCTGGAAGCTGTATAAGCTTAGTAAATTTATTGCATAAAACTTGAAGACAAACTGAAGAGGGTGCGGAGAAGGGCAACACACTATATCTACCAGTTATTAAAAATTCTCCCTTGAAAGAAAGACTCCAAGCGCTAAACATATTTCCCCTTTTAAAAGCAGAAGCTAAGAGTTCTCATTCAGAACTGGATATAAAAGTTTCATTCCGACAAGTGGTGGAAACAAAAGACTCAAAATTCAATAATTTTAGGATGTATTTAATAGAAGAATTTCGGTTCTGGGACCCTGGTCGCTCCTGGTGTACATCAGAGCAAGAAAAGCATTAGCTTAAATAGTCAGGAAGGCTTCTGTGGAGTGAGGTGTGGCAGCAAGTCACCTGATTGTTTAGTGATCATATGTACCGGTATCTCTGCGATACTATAATTTCATGTTTTTTTTTTTTGTGTGTGTGACTATTTTAGCATCAAGGGATGCTTCCAAACAACGACGTCTATAGATATTAGGTTTTCAAACAAACAGACACCCACAGCCTCTCTCTCTCTCTCTCTCTCTCTCTCTCTCTCTCTCTCTCTCTCTCTCTCTCTCTCTCTCTCTCTCTCTCTCTCTCTCTCTCTCTCTCTCTCTCTCTAAAACCCCCTTACCGCTGCGGAGCTGAATAAGGATTTTTTTTTTCGTCTCTTTCTTTGTCGTGTTGGGGTGGGTCTGGGAGACAAAGAGAGAAGCAAAGACACACACAAAGGTGACAAAGACACACATAAAGGAGACACTGACATACAAGAAGGTGACACCGGCACACACAGTGATGGCACTGAGACACACAATGTTGGCACTGACGCACACACACACAATGATGGCATTGACACACAATGATGGCATTGACACACAATGATGGCACTGACATACACACACACAATGATGGCACTGACATACACACACAATGATGGCACTGTAACACACAGAATGATGGCATTGACACACACAATGATGGCACTGTCACACACAGTGATGGCACTGAGACACACAAAGATGGAACCGACACACACATTGATGGTACTGAGACACACAATGATGGCACTGACACACACAATAATGGCACTGACACGCAATGATAGCACTGACACACAATGATAGCACTGACACACACAATGATGGCACTGACACACAATGATGGCACTGACACACACACAATGATGGCACTGTCACACACACACAATGATGGCACTGTCACACACAGTGATGGCACCGACACACACACACACACACACACACACACACACACACACACACACACACACACACACACACACACAGGAGAAAAGTGGTGGAGCACCTAGAAAGGAATGGGCTCATAAATGACAACCAGCATGGCTTCAGGGAAGGAAAATCCTGCATCACAAACCTACTGGAGTTCTACGATAAGGTAACAGAAGTTTGACAGGTAAGAGAGGGATGGGTAGAATGCATCTTCTTGGACTTTAAGAAGGCTTTCAACACAGTACCACACAAGAAACTGGTTGAAAAGCTAGAGAATCAGGCAGGAATAGCAGGGAAGGTTCTGCAATGGATTAGGGAATACCTGTCAGGAAGGAAACAAAGAGTGCTGGTACGTGATGAGGTGTCATAGTGGGTGAATGTACCGAGTGGGATTCCACAAGGGTCAGTCCTACGTCCGGTGCAGTTTCTAGTATATGTGAATGACATGACAGATGGGATGCATTCAGAGATGTCCCTGTTCGCAGACGATGTGAAGCTAATAACGAGAATAAAAGTGGGCGAGGATGAGGCAAGCTTACAAAGAGATCCGGACAGGCTACAAGCTGGTTCCTGGAGTTTAACCCCACCAAGTGTAAAGTCATGAAGATTGGGGAAGGACAAAGAAGACCGCAGACGGAGTACAGTCTAAGAGGTCAAAGGCTGCAAAACTCACTTAGGAAAAGGATCTTGGGATGAGCATCATACCGAGCACATTTCCTGAGGCGCACATCAACCAAATAACGGTTGCAGCATATGGGCGCCTTGCAAACCTAAGTAAGTAAGGAGTCATTCACGACACTACACTATACTTCAGGCTCACATTGGAGTAAGCAGCACCAGTATGGGAACCACACCTGGTCAAGCAAGTCAAAAAATTAGAGAAAGTGCAAAGGTTTGCTAAAAGATTAGTCCCGGAACTAAGGGGTATGCCCAACGAGGAGAGGTTAAGGGAAATCAACCTGACGACACTAGAGAACAGAAGGGATAGGGAGGGGGGGGGCATGATAACGACATAAAAAATACTGAGAGCATTTGACACGGTGGATAGGAACAGGATGATTCAGCGATGGGACGCAGCAATAAGGGGTCACAGCTGAAAGTTGTAAACTCAAATGAGTCATATGGATGTTAGGAAGTATTTCTTCAATAATAGAGTTGTCAGGAAGTGGAACAATCTGGAGAGTGATGTAGTGGAGACAGGATCCATACATAGCTTTAAGAAGAAATTCGATAAAGCTCATAGAGAAAGGAATGGATCTAGTAGCAACCAGCCAAGAAGCGGGACCAGGAGCTATAAATCGACCCCTGCAACCACAACTAGGTAAGTTCAACTAGGTGAGTACACAAACACACACACGTGCATCAGAGAAAAAGGTGAGAACACACACAAATGAGACACCGACACAAAAGGTAACATCAACACACACAAGTGTGACACCATGGGCACTTCTCAGAGAACTCAAGCGAAGAGTAAAGAGTGCCTTGCCAGAGAAAGAGAGAGAGAGAGTGAAGGAGAGGTGTGTGAGCATATATCAGTGGATACATAGTTCCTCTCCTCTTAATCCAGGATTTAGACTTTTGCTTGTTGTTGTATTTACTGTATAAAAGGCTTTAGAAATGATTCATGACTTGTTCGTAAGATAATAATGGGCATTTACATTAAATGATGTCAGCATTAGAGACATAAATGTGGGGTTATCAGGAAAAATCTTCATTATATATATATATATATATATATATATATATATATATATATATATATATATATATATATATATATATATATATATATATATATATATATATATATATATATATATATATATATATATATATATATATATATATATATATATATATACATATATATATATATATATATATATATATATATATATATATATATATATATATATATATATATATATATATATATATATATATATATATATATATATATATATTTTTTTTTTTTCAACAAGTCGGCCGTCTCCCACCGAGGCAGGGTGACCCAAAAAAGAAAGAAAATCCCCAAAAAGAAAATACTTTCATCATCATTCAACACTTTCACCACACTCACACATTATCACTGTTTTTGCAGAGGTGCTCAGAATACAATAGTTTAGAAGCATACACATATAAAGATACACAACATACCCCTCCAAACTGCCAATATCCCAAACCCCTCCTTTAAAGTGCAGGCATTGTACTTCCCATTTCCAGGACTCAAGTCCGACTATATGAAAATAACCGGTTTCCCTGAATCCCTTCACTGAATATTACCCTGCTCACACTCCAACAGATCGTCAGGTCCCAAGTACCATTCGTCTCCATTCACTCCTAACACGCTCACGCACGCTTGCTGGAAGTCCAAGCCCCTCGCCCACAAAACCTCCTTTACTCCCTCTCTCCAACCCTTTCGAGGACGACCCCTACCCCTCCTTCCTTCCCCTATAGATTTATATGCTTTCCATGTCATTCTACTTTGATCCATTCTCTCTAAATGACCAAACCACCTCAACAACCCCTCTTCTGCCCTCTGACTAATACTTTTATGAACTCCACACCTTTTCCTAATTTCCACACTCCGAATTTTCTGCATAATATTTACACCACACATTGCCCTTAAACAGGACATCTCCACTGCCTCCAACCGTCTCCTCGCTGCTGCATTTACCACCCAAGCTTCACACCCATATATGAGTGTTGGTACTACTATACTTTCATACATTCCCTTCTTTGCCTCCATAGATAACGTTTTTTGACTCCACATATACCTCAACGCACCACTCACCTTTTTTCCCTCATCAATTCTATGATTAACCTCATCCTTCATAAATCCATCCGCCGACACGTCAACTCCCAAGTATCTGAAAACATTCACATCTTCCATACTCCTCCTCCCCAATTTGATATCCAATTTTTCTTTATCTAAATCATTTGATACCCTCATTACCTTACTCTTTTCTATGTTCACTTTCAACTTTCTACCTTTACACACATTCCCAAAGTCATCCACTAACCTTTGCAATTTTTCTTTAGAATCTCCCATAAGCACAGTATCATCAGCAAAAAGTAACTGTGTCAATTCCCATTTTGAATTTGATTCCCCAAAATTTAATCCCACCCCTCTCCCGAACACCCTAGCATTTACTTCCTTTACAACCCCATCTATAAATATATTAAACAACCATGGTGACATTACACATCCCTGTCTAAGACCTACTTTTACCGGGAAGTAGTCTCCCTCTCTTCTACACACCCTAACCTGAGCCTCACTATCCTCATAAAAACTCTTTACAGCATTTAATAACTTACCACCTATTCCATATACTTGCAACATCTGCCACATTGCTCCTCTATCCACTCTATCATATGCCTTTTCTAAATCCATAAATGCAATAAAAACTTCCCTACTTTTATCTAAATACTGTTCACATATATGCTTCAATGTAAACACTTGATCTGCACATCCCCTACCCACTCTGAAACCTCCTTGCTCATCCGCAATCCTACATTCTGTCTTACCTCTAATTCTTTCAATTATAACCCTACCGTACACTTTTCCTGGTATACTCAGTAAACTAATTCCTCTATAATATTTACAGTCTCTTTTGTCCCCTTTCCCTCTATATAAAGGGACTATACATGCTCTCCGCCAATCCCTAGGTACCTTCCCCTCTTTCATACATTTATTAAACAAAAGTACCAACCACTCCAACACTATATCCCCCCTGCTTTTAACATTTCTGTCATGATCCCATCAGTTCCAGCTGCTTTACCCACTTTCATTCTACGTAATGCCTCACGTACCTCCCCCACACTTACATTCTGCTCTTCTTCACTCCTAAAAGATGGTATACCTCCCTGGCCAGTGCATGAAATTACTGCCTCTCTTTCTTCCTTAACATTTAAAAGTTCCTCAAAATGTTCTCGCCATCTACCTAATACCTCCCTCTCCCCATCTACTAACTCCCCTACTCTGTTTTTAACTGACAAATCCATACTTTCCCTAGGCTTTCTTAACTTGTTTAACTCACTCCAAAATTTTTTCTTATTTTCATTAAAATTTCTTGACAGTGCATCTCCCACTCTATTATCTGCTCTCCTTTTGCACTCTCTCACCACTCTCTTTACCTTTCTTTTACTCTCCATATACTCTGCTCTTCTTATAACACTTCTGCTTTGTAAAAACTTCTCATAAGCTACCTTTTTCTCTTTTATCACACCCTTTACTTCATCATTCCACCAATCTCTTCTCTTTCCTCCTGCCCCCACGCTCCTATAACCACAAACTTCTGCCCCACATTCTAATACTGCATTTTTAAAACTATTCCAACCCTCTTCAACCCCCCCACTACTCATCTTTGCACTAGCCCACCTTTCTGCCAATAGTCGCTTATATCTCACCCGAACTTCCTCCTCCCTTAGTTTATACACTTTCACCTCCCTCTTACTTGTTGTTGCCACCTTCCTCTTTTCCCATCTACCTCTTACTCTAACTGTAGCTACAACTAAATAATGATCCGATATATCAGTTGCCCCTCTATAAACATGTACATCCTGGAGCCTACCCATCAATCTTTTATCCACCAATACATAATCTAATAAACTACTTTCATTACGTGCTACATCATACCTTGTATATTTATTTATCCTCTTTTTCATAAAATATGTATTACTTATTACCAAATTTCTTTCTACACATAGCTCAATTAAAGGCTCCCCATTTACATTTACCCCTGGCACCCCAAATTTACCTACTACTCCCTCCATAACATTTTTACCCACTTTAGCATTGAAATCCCCAACCACCATTACTCTCACACTTGATTCAAAACTCCCCACGCATTCACTCAACATTTCCCAAAATCTCTCTCTCTCCTCTACACTTCTCTCTTCTCCAGGTGCATACACGCTTATTATAACCCACTTTTCACATCCAATCTTTATTTTACTCCACATACTCCTTGAATTAATACATTTATAGTCCCTCTTTTCCTGCCATAGCTTATCCTTCAACATTATTGCTACTCTTTCTTTAGCTCTAACTCTATTTGAAACCCCTGACCTAATCCCATTTATTCCTCTCCATTGAAACTCTCCCACCCCCTTCAGTTCTGTTTCACTTAAAGCCAGGACATCCAGTTTCTTCTCATTCATAACATCCACAATCATCTCTTTCTTATCATCTTCACAACATCCACGCACATTCAGACTTCTCACTTTGACAATTTTCTTCTTCTTATTCTTTTTAGTAATCTTTACAGGAAAAGGGGTTACTAGCCCATTGTTCCCGGCATTTTAGTTGACTTTTACAACACGCATGGCTTACGGAGGAAAGATTCTTATTCCACTTCCCCATGGATGTAAAAGGAAAAGTAATAACACCAAGAACTCTTAAGATAAAATCAAAGAAAACTCAGATGAGTGTGTATAAATAAATGTGTACATGTATGTGTAGTGTGACCTAAGTGTAAGTAGAAGTAGCAAGACATGCCTGTAATCTTGCATATTTATGAGACAGACAAAAGACATCAGCAATCCTACCATCATGTAAAACAATTACAGGCTTTCGTTTTACACTCACTTGGCAGGACGGTAGTACCTCCCTGGGTGGTTGCTGTCTACCAACCTACTACCATATATATATATATATATATATATATATATATATATATATATATATATATATATATATATATATATATATATATATATATATATATATATATATATATATATATATATATGCAAAACAACCACTCTGAAAGAATAAGAAATTCCAAGCGCTGTCGTGACTACTCATATTATCAAGGAACTATGATAGTTCCTTGATAATGTGAGTAGTCACGAAAGCGCTTGGAATTTCTTATTCTTTCAGAGTGGTTGTTTTGCATATTCTGAAATCACCTGTTTACTGTGATCTTATTGCATATATATATATATATATATATATATATATATATATATATATATATATATATATATATATATATATATATATATATATATATATATATATATATATATATATATATATATATTTATATATATTTATATATATATATTTATATAATGTTTTTTTTTTTTTTTTTTATATAGGATGGGGTCCACCTCTGGTGTAAATTGTGGGACCCATAGCCTCGGAGAAGTGGATAAAAAGGCTTCAAGGAAGATATTGTATATATATATATATATATATATATATATATATATATATATATATATATATATATATATATATATATATATATATATATGTATATATATATGTAGTGCCGAATAGGTAAACCTCGCGATTTTGGTTTAAATAGCAACGCTCTTCTTGCCGAATAAGGTAAGTGAAAATTTATGACTACAATAATTACTCAAAAATCATTCCGAACCTAACGAAAAAAGATATATTTCATTGAGTTTGTTTGTTATTATTATTGTAAACTTATCTAAAATGTGGTTCTTTTGGTACAAAATTATTAATTTTTACATTACCGTAAATGAAAAAATATATCTTTAAATGTATAAAAGAAGTTTTTAGAAAGACTTAATTTTAAATGAGTTCTTGTTAATTGACCAATTTTACCTATTCGACATCACACACACACACACACACACACACACACACACACACACACACACACACACACACACACACACACACATATATATATATATATATATATATATATATATATATATATATATTCACATATTCATACAAGAATGTGGTGGTGGTGTGCAGACTGTGGTAGTGTTGACACATATGCTTACACGGGGTAAGAGAGCAGGCAAACAATTCTCTCTGGCTCTTTCCTCTTTTGGCCTCCCTTTTGAATTTCTCTTTTGTAATCCCCTGCTACCTCTCCTCTATGCTTCTTTATCATCAGTTTCTGTTTAACAGAGCGATTTCTCTCTTTCTCTCTCTCTCTCTCTCTCTCTCTCTCTCTCTCTCTCTCTCTCTCTCTCTCTCTCTCTCTCTCTCTCTCTCTCTCTCTCATTAAAAATTTCTTTGCTAAATGGTACAGCACTGAACCTGCTAATTTTATGTGCCACGGTTCGAGTCCTCCTGTATATATATATATATATATATATATATATATATATATATATATATATACAAATGGTTTAGAAAAACACGTAAGCAAACACTAGGACATATTTATTAGAATAGGTAAAATTGGTCAATTAGCAAGAACTCATTTAAAATTAAGTCTTTTCTAAAATTTTCTCTTATACATTTAAAGATATATTTTTTTCATTTGTGTTAATGTAAAAATTATTAATTTTGTACCAAAAGCACCTTAGAAAATTTACCTAATCTTATTGTAACAAGCGCAATTTAATTTAGTCTAATCCAACTAAATATATTTTAGATAAGTTTACAATAACTAAATAATAAACAAACCACAATGAAATATATTTTATTTCGTCAGGATCAGAATAATTTTTGCGAAATTATTGTGTACACAATTTTTCGCTTGCCTTATTCGGCAAGAAGAGCGTTGCTATTTAAGCCAAAATTGCAAGTTTTACCTATTCGGCACGACATATACATATACAAGCACTCGTGAGATATTTTTTTTTACTGAGGATTGTTGGAATGGATGAAGGGAGGGTAATCAACATGCTCGGTCAGAGGGGCTAGAATTCTCTTCGGGAATTTGTTTCGTGTGCTCTTGTAATGAAAATAGTGAATGGAGCGTTTGTGTGTATGTCAAGGACTTGTACTTGTGAGAGTGGGAAGGATTTCTGGACATACACAACTGTTGGTAAAGAGACGTTTGACTCTTGCCTAAAGCCACCATGTTTATGTATGGGGTGTAGGCGCCAGCTGGAGTAAGATTTGCATTCTAGTTTGTTGTGGTCCTTGTTGTTTCTCGAGTGATTTGTCAGATGGAGTGTGAGCAACACATGATATTCTGGAAATATTCTCTCATTTTTTTCTTGTATCTCACCCATATTTCCGCTTTGCTTACTCTCAAATACTCCCAAATCATTACGGCATAATGTTAGTACATGGTATCAGTCTGAGAGACCCTTAGATCGTTTATTAGAGGGTCACTAAGCTTCCATTTTACCTGCACACACCCCTCTTCTTATGTACTTACCTGAAATAAAGATCAGAGTTAATTCTTAGTGCATATATGCTAAGAGCCACACGCCTCTTGGTGTGGAAAATATATATACATTGTGACCCTAAGTTGAGAGTTTCACTTCAGTTAAGCCGTCATTATCTCTATCTTGTTTTAATAATATTAGAACCATTTTTTATTTAGGAATTAATGTAGATAGTAGAAAAAGCGCAAACGCACACAAGTCTGGTGATATTGTATATTGGTATTTAACAGAAGCCTTCAATAGAGTTTTTTTTTTTTTTTTTAGAGAAAAACGCTGTTGAAATAAAGTAAAAGGATGACTCTCTTTTCTATATGAATAAAAACTGAGAACAGTGGTAAGAGTAAAAATGTATTTATGGCAAAATGTCGCCATTGAGATTCCACAACACTCTTTACTTGTCCCAGAAATGAAATGAACAACCTGAATATATGCATGTATAGACAGGGACTCGATCCTTATGACGACGTTTCGGTCCGACTTGAACCGCTAACAAATCACACGGGTTTAGTCTCATTCACTCGGGTTGTGTATTGTTCCAGCCACAGTTTTGTGACTTTGTATTCTTTATTTTGAGTATATGAATATATATTTGCGAGTGATGGTAAATTTATATACGATGAGGTAGATAAATGCCATTAAGGAAACATGAGAATACCATATGAAGCCGCATAAAGATTACAGCCTGTGGTAAAATACTGAAATTTCACAATCCCTATAATGTCACAATCTGTCACAGTACCCTTCACGGAATTTGATCCCAAGGCTTTAGCGTGGAAATCTGCTTCACTAGCAATCAGTGTATATAAGTGCAGATGGTACAGTGGTAGAGCTACCAACACAGCTGAATGACAGAGAATATTGTTATGGCATTGGCATTATCATCCGAATGATCCAATTATTCTCACCGGTCTCTTAAAGTACAGCTCCCGGTACATCCCTCCTCCCTCAGAACTAGTTTGACTGAATTCCTTCACAGATACCATGATCCTCACACGTCAAATTAATATATTAATATAATATATTGCACTCATTCTGATCAACATGTCTACCGGATGCTCAAGTTCCGGCCTCTCAAAACCTTAACACTCTCCTACCTACCCTTCACAATTCCCCAGATTTAAAAATTCTCGAGATCAATTTATATATTTTGCCATTCATTACAAATAACTAAAACTTACCAACAACTCTTCCACTCTATAAATTATACTTTTCATGCCACGACATAGTCTTTTTTTATGCTCCATATTCTTTATATACGATTCGCACCAGACACTTATCTCCAAGACTTTCTTTTATAATTAACGTCATTTAATTCACTGTACTTCACTGATTCCTTTTATTCAACACTTCTAGAAGGTACTGGAGTTTTCTTTGATAAGACATGACTTCCAGTAGCACTGGAGTAATTTTTTTTTTTAATTTTCAACACAGGATATGACTTCCAGCAGGACTAGAGTTCTCTAATACAACTTTTTTCTCCTGGATACGGCCCACCACAGTCGGCTAGCACATGGGGACCTGTTTTTGCTAGCAGGTTAGCAAGGGGCAACAAGGGTGTGGGGAGACTCCTTATGTTTCTTCGTGCCAGTAAATCGAATCCAAGACCTTGGGATTATGAGTCGAATGCTTTCACCAGTGAGCCAGTGGCACCTCAACACGACGTCACTGCCTCCAGTCTCATCCTCGCTGCAAAACCTCAGAAAAAAATGGGAAAGAACGGAGGCGTTGATGAGGCCTTTTGGAGGAAATTACTCCTTTATCAGAGGAAAATGATTAGGTTAGAACATCTGGTGGAGAATCATGTGGGCGCTCACTGGCAATGTAAGAGGAAGTATTAGCACTCCGGGTCCTGCACGAGAGTTAGCCAAGATCCTAGATAAATGAATAGAGGTTAATGAGTCATAATAGCTAATTAATAGCAACACACCGTCAAGTTGTGCTCATTTATACGTTTCCGGTACGTATATAAATATTAATGATTGGTATATGTATTCCATTTTGAATTGAAAATTAAAAAAAAAAAGCCAAGTACACTGACTAACAGACATTAAGACAAACAAAAGGCAGAAACAAATCACAAGTGATTCCATTTTGCATAGAATATTTAACAGAACTCTTCGGTTTGCCTTTGACCATAATCAAGTTTTACCATCAGTCATCACGATCATCCTGTGGGAAGTACGTCATTCATCTGACAAACTGTCATTACATCGTTGTGTACCGGCAACAGGTTGACAGAAAAGCTCACAGTCATGTCCTTTGGTAAACTTATTATTAAAATATTATCAAGTAAATACCGATACGTAACATTTCCTCAACCCTAAACATAACAGTGATTTTATTGCACTACCATACTGAGTGTGAATCATCAATAATTAGCCGCTCGTACAGAGTTTCAGCATGACGAATATTGTTTAGAAAGTAAAGACATTTAATTAGAATGCAGAGCTCTTTCAATCATTCGGCTAAAAAAAGACTACAAAACATCCCAGCAGTCTCATCATCGGTCAACTAAAAACACTGAACCCGAGTTCAGGAAATCAATGAGTGTGCCAACAGAAACGATAAAGAATGAGATGAAAAATATCACAGACGTGGAATTTATTTCCTCTGTGGAAGTTAATTCCCAGTTGAAATGTGTACATTGTAAATATATTCCTATCTACCCTAAATATATGCATTATTGGTCTAAGTTAATTTCATACAGTAATCATCCATTTTTCTATATAATACACCATTATAGCAGGCTTATTATATATATATATATATATATATATATATATATATATATATATATATATATATATATATATATATATATATATATATATAAAGTATATTCAAAATACATTTTACTTATATTTGCATATTTAAGTTTATTTACCTCTAAGGGCCCAAATCCAAGTGACGTGACTTATCATTAAGTACAAATGTAATCTGAGCAGCATTCTCATGAATAAATCACGGGGATGCATGGAAGCGATAGACCAGAAGATTGTACACGGGACGAAATACTGCTCAAACACGGCAGGATAAATGGCAGACGGTAGATCGCAGTGGGAGTATGAAAAGATTAAGGTGTCGTGATATCATGCTAGCTGGCGATACTAAACTGTCAGTTAACGAAGGCCTATTCAGTTACACGTATCACTAACTGACAACTAAAACTAGGATTAGTGTGACGCGGTCAAGTATAAGGGACGTGGAATAAGAATCGAGTGACTGGTGGATTGTGGCGCCAGGTCCAGGCAGATTAACTGACTGTGAGGCATCTAATATATATATAAAGGAGCAGATAAGCATCACGTATAAGTATTATTTATGTGTGCAATACGTAATATGCTCGTAGGAGCCAGATATGTTTTAGGGTTGGTTAATTGGGTTTAATGCCTACCGGCCTCTTCATCCTCAGTCAAGATATTTTAACCTTTAAAATTGGGATTAAAGTAAGCTGTCAGTCAGTGTAAACACGCTGAGAGACATACACCTCTCGGGTGTATATACACTGAGAGATACAAATCTTGGAATATACACTAATATTTATTATACTGTAAGTTACATCTTACAGTCTGGGCTTTGAAATGAGCTGAAATAAAATTACAATGCTGCATATTATTAGAGTACGTATCACATTCAGTGAAAAAAGGTTACTGGATAATCAGGACTGATTTGAGAAAGGGGCTGGTAGCTTCAATATCTTTGGATCAAAATTCTTTCACCAACATCAAGGCAAGTGCTTGATGCTCTGCACATAATCTGCATTGTGTTAAGCTCTCTCTGTCACACCCACAGGGTCAAGATCAGCGGTGTCACTCTCAGAGCCCAGTGGGAAGGTATACACCAGAGTGGCAGCCTCAGGTTCCTCAAGCCTCACAAACATCTCTACCACCAGCACATTGATTCAACCCCCGCCCGTCTACCCCAGTCTCCATACTCAGAAGCTGGATGCCAGCGGGTCCTCGGGGGTGTTCACCCCTCCTGCGAGGTTCAACAACCAGGTGCTGCCGAGCTTCGCCAACACCACCCTCACTAACGTCACTGTCATTAGAGGCAAAGTGGCCTACCTGCACTGCCACGTTCTCAATATAGGCACCAAAACAGTACGTGGCTTTAAACTTTTAGTTTTGTGAGACATTCAACAATCACTACTGGTTTTAAATAATAAGAAAAAAAAGAATAAAGAATTTCTATAGACGTTCTCGTTTTCAAGTGATTAACAAGCTGCTAAAAGGAAAGGAATTGTCGATTATTTTTATTATAAGCGCTGAATCTGTAATGGTCATACATCGCCTAGAAAACCAAAGGTGATCAGATTTGATATGGTTACATCCAGCATCACCGTGACTTTTGTTTTGAATCCTGTAAGTGAATTCACGTTGCATCACCTTGAATTGCACGAACGTGAAAGCTGGCTAGTTTCTAGTTGATCTTTTCAAGTAGTTAACTTACTATTAAATTGGTGCCAGACTTGAGGGTTGTGATTTTGTTATCAGTTCGCAGAAACAAAGTCCAGATACTCGCGATATGCTCTCAACACTCACACTGAATATTTCAACAAAATTTACAGATTCGTGGTCATCTTTCTAAGATGTTGAGCTATTTCTTTCAATATCGTCTAGTATTTTGGCTCTCGAACAATGCAGTGATATTTTGTAAGTGATTTATTTGAAGTCAGAACAAAAATCTCTCTCTCTCTCTCTCTCTCTCTCTCTCTCTCTCTCTCTCTCTCTCTCTCTCTCTCTCTCTCTCTTTCTTTCTTTCTCTCCTAACACATTCTCGTCACGTCCTGACAGGTCTCGTGGGTTCGTCACGAGGACATCCATGTGCTGACAGTGGGTCGTCTCACCTTCACCAATGACGGCAGGTTCGAGGCCATGAACAAACCGGGCTCGGACGTCTGGTCTCTCAGGATCAAGTATCCGCAGCTTCGAGATTCCGGGAAGTACGAGTGTCAGGTGTCCACTCGGCCGTCCAGAGCTCGAGTCATCACTCTTAATGTGGTTGGTAAGTGTTGTCTTGTACCATGCTGCCCAGTCTCGTTTCATTCTCATCTATATAGAGTTTCAGACGAAAGCCGAGAGAGGTGGACGGTAAACAATCTATCCATGTACTTCTGTCCTCTATTCATGTACTTCTGTCTTCTTCCTATTGTTCTATTTTTTCAGCTTTGTGTTTTCATATGTTATATCCCGCATCCTTTGTTTGAGCCACTATAGATGTTTGCAGCTTGACTGGCCAGAGACCCGACCTCGATTAGCGGAAGGAGAATGCAACTCCACCACTTCGCGGACTGAACGACCCACACGGGCTTATCTCGTATTACAAAAGAAGTTTCATCTACAAGAGAAATGCCATAATAATAAAAAGACCTCTTTTGTTTTTTGTCTTTTTTTTTTTAACCCACTTGTTGGCTCACGGCTATAATCCATCTTCGTGAAAAACAGTCTACTCTAGCACGGCCGCCGAGAACTCTGGTTATCACTGTGTGGCTGGCTTGCTGGCTGGCTGGCTGGCTGGCTGGCTGGCTGGCTGGCTGGCTGGCTGGCTAGCTGCTACCCATGTACACACGTACGTCCACTTTCCAACTTTCCATTTTTACCCTGACTGCGAGAGTCTCATACCTGTCTCGTGCTTGGCGGATGGAGGCTCGAGCATTCACCATTACTTATGCCAAATGAGCCACAAGCTCTTAGCACTTCACACAAATAATGATACTACTACTACTACTACTACTACTACTACTAATAATAATAATAATAATAATAATAATAATAATATCCTTCCCCGCGTACCCCAGCTTGTGCCAGCAGCTGGGGAGTATACATATATTTAGAACGTCAAAAGGCCTTTGATCTGTATCCCAGAGGAAACTCATTCACAAAATGGCGACAGAGGCTCGGGTGACAGGGAATGAACGCCCTTAGAGAAAGAAGTTTTTGAAAGACAGAGATGCGTGGGAGGTGGTCCAAATTAACCCCTCCTCCGAATAGCAAATTGGTTCTCGAACTCATTACAGAGCGTCTATTTTTACATAATCTAACCTGGGACCAAAATTAAATATTAGTTATGCTAAGATAGATTAAGTTCTATTAGACAGGGCTTTGTTTAGATCAGTTTGATATTGATGTGCCAATATTTGCAAATGGTTAATCGCTCGTGTTCAATAAGATGGTATGAACACTATATTTTACTGCTTACTAATGCACGAAATTTAGAGACCGCGTCGTTAAATATTCGGAAAGTACATTTGCTTTACTGACAGTTGAGGACGGGTTGATTAAGCAGCGAAACGGTAATGAGAGAGGAAGTAAGAAGCACCAGCAGAGGTATTATAGATACATAGAGAGACAGATAGATAGAGAGAGAGAGAGAGAGAGAGAGAGAGAGAGGGAGAGAGACGAACAAGACAGGGCTGACCATGCAATCTCTCCTTTGAGATCAAAGAAAGAGGATCTCAGTGTTATCAGTGCATATATTTGGAAGGACGAAGCCTTGATTAAAACTCTCCCGTTGAGTTTACGATTGATAGCAACACCACCTCCACGAAACAACACCTCCATTAACACCACCTCCACGAAACAACACCTCCATTAACACCACCTCCACCATCACCACCTCCACCAAACAACACCTCCATCAACACTACCTCCTCCAACACCACCTCCACCAAACAACACCTCCATTAACACCACCTCCACCATCACCACCTCCACCAAACAACACCTCCATCAACACTACCTCCTCCAACACCACCTCCACCAAACAACACCTCCATCAACACTACCTCCTCCAACACCACCTCCACCAAACAACACCTCCATCAACACTATCTCCTCCAACACCACCTCCACCAAACAACACCTCCATCAACACTACCTCCTCCAACACCACCTCCACCAAACCACCTCCATCAACACTATCTCCTCTAACACCACTTCCACCAAACAACACCTCCATCAACACTACCTCCTCCAACACCACCTCCACCAAACAACACCTCCATCAACACTACCTCCTCCAACACCACCTCCACCAAACAACACCTCCATCAACACTATCTCCTCCAACACCACCTCCACCAAACAACACCTCCATCAACACTACCTCCTCCAACACCACCTCCACCAAACCACCTCCATCAACACTATCTCCTCTAACACCACTTCCACCAAACAACACCTCCATCAACACTACCTCCTCCAACACCACCTCCACCAAACAACACCTCCATCAACACTACCTCCTCCAACACCACCTCCACCAAACAACACCTCCATCAACACTACCTCCTCCAACACCACCTTCACCAAACAACACCTCCATCAACACTACCTCCTCCAACACCACCTCCACCGAACAACACCTCCATCAACACTACCTCCTCCAACACCACCTCCACCAAACAACACCTCCATCAACACTACCTCCTCCAACACCACCTCCACCAAACAACACCTCCATCAACACTACTTCCTCCAACACCACCTCCACCAAACAACACCTCCATCAACACTACCTCCTCCAACACCACCTCCACCAAACAACACCTCCATCAACACTACCTCCTCCAACACCACCTCCACCAAACAACACCTCCATTAACACCACCTCCACCATCACCACCTCCACCAAACAACACCTCCATCAACGCTACCTCCTCCAACACCACCTCCACCAAACAACACCTCCATCAACACTACCTGCTCCAACACCACCTCCACCAAACAACACCTCCATCAACACTACCTCCTCCAACACCACCTCCACCAAACAACTCCTCTATCAACACTACCTCCTCCAACACCACCTCCACCAAACAACACCTCCATCAACACTACCTCCTCCAACACCACCTCCACCAAACAACACCTCCATCAACACTACCTCCTCCAACACCACCTCCACCAAACAACACCTCCATCAACACTACCTCCTCCAACACCACCTCCACCAAGCAACACCTCCATTAACACCACCTCCACCATCACCACCTTCACCAAACAATACCTCCATCAACACTACCTCCTCCAACACCACCTCCACCAAACAACACCTCCATCAACACTACCTGCTCCAACACCACCTCCACCAAACAACACCTCCATCAACACTACCTCCTCCAACACCACCTCCACCAAACAACACCTCCATCAACACTACCTCCTCCAACACCACCTCCACCAAACAACACCTCCATTAACAGCACCTCCACCATCACCACCTCCACCAAACAACACCTCCATCAACACTACCTCCTCCAATACCACCTCCACCAAACAACACCTCCATCAACACTACCTCCTCCAACACCACCTCCACCAAACAACACCTCCATCAACACTACCTCCTCCAACACCACCTCCACCAAACACCTCCATCAACACTACCTCCTCCAACACCACCTCCACCAAACATCACCTCCATCAACACTACCTCCTCCAACACCACCTCCACCAAACAACACCTCCATCAACACTACTTCCTCCAACACCACCTCCACCAAACAATACCTCCATCAACACTACCTCCTCCAACACCACCTCCACCAAACAACACCTCCATTAACACCACCTCCACCATCACCACCTTCACCAAACAACACCTCCATCAACACTACCTCCTCCAACACCACCTCCATCAAACAACACCTCCATCAACACTACCTCCTCCAACACCACCTCAACCAAACAACACCTCTATCAATACTACCTCCTCCAACACCACCTCCACCAAACAACACCTCCATCAACACTACCTCATCCAACACCACCTCCATCAAACAACACCTCCATCAACACTACCTCCTCCAACACCACCTCCACCAAACAACACCTCCATCAACACTACCTCCTCCAACACCACCTCCACCAAACAACACCTCCATCAATACTACCTCCTCCAACACCACCTTCACCAAACAACACCTCCATCAACACTACCTCCTCCAACACCACCTCCATCAACACTACCTCCTCCAACACCACCTCCATCAAACAACACCTCCATCAACACTACCTCCTCCAACACCACCTCCACCAAACAACACCTCCATCAACACTACCTCCTCCAACATCACCTCCACCAAACAACACCTCCATCAACACTACCTCCTCCAACACCACCTCCACCAAACAACACCTCCATCAACACTACCTCCTCCAACACCACCTTCACCAAACAACATCTCCATCAACACTACCTCCTCCAACACCACCTTCACCAAACAACACCTCCATCAACACTACCTCCTCCAACACCACCTCCACCAAACAACACCTCCATCAACACTACCTCCTCCAACACCACCTTCACCAAATAACACCTCCATCAACACTACCTCCTCCAACACCACCTCCACCAAACAACACCTCCATCAACACTACCTCCTCCAACACCACCTCCCCAAACAACACCTCCATCAACACTGCCTCCTCCAACACCACCTCCATCAAACAACACCTCCATCAACACTACCTCCTCCAACACCACCACCACCAAACAACACCTCCATCAATACTACCTCCTCCAAAACCACCTCCACCAAACAACACCTCCATCAACACTACCTCCTCCAACACCACCTCCACCAAACAACACCTCCATCAACACTACCTGCTCCAACATCTCCTCCACCAAACAACACCTCCATCAACACTACCTCCTCCAGCACCACCTCCACCAAACAACACCTCCATCAACACTACCTCCTCGAACACCACCTCCACCAAACAACACCTCCAACAACACTACCTCCTCCAACACTACCTCCACCAAACAACACCTCCATCAACACTACCTCCTCCAACACCACCTCCACCAAACAACACCTCCATCAACACTACCTCCTCCAACACCACCTCCACCAAACAACACCTCCATCAACACTACCTCCTCCAACACCACCTTCACCAAACAACACCTCCATCAACACTACCTCCTCCAACACCACCTCCACCAAACAACACCTCCATCAACACTACCTCCTCCAACACCACCTCCACCAAACAACACCTCCATCAACACTACCTCCTCCAACATCACCTCCACCAAACAACACCTTCATCAACACTACCTCCTTCAACACCACCTCCACCAAACAACACCTCCATCAACACTACCTCCTCCAACACCACCTTCACCAAATAACACCTCCATCAACACTACCTCCTCCAAGACCACCTTCACCAAACAACACCTCCATCAACACTACCTCCTCCAACACCATCTTCACCAAACAACACCTCCATCAACACTACCTCCTCCAACACCACCTCCACCAAACAACACCTCCATCAACACTACCTCCTCCAACACCACCTTCACCAAATAACACCTCCATCAACACTACCTCCTCCAAGACCACCTTCACCAAACAACACCTCCATCAACACTACCTCCTCCAACACCACCTTCACCAAACAACA
Source organism: Cherax quadricarinatus (assembly GCF_038502225.1). NCBI lineage: Eukaryota > Metazoa > Arthropoda > Malacostraca > Decapoda > Parastacidae > Cherax > Cherax quadricarinatus. The sequence goes on from NC_091311.1 coordinate 39,193,581, forward strand.
CCTCCATCAACACTACCTCCTCCAACACCATCTTCACCAACAACACCTCCATCAACACTACCTCCTCGAACACCACTTCCACCAAACAACACCTCCATCAACACTACCTCCTCCAACACCACCTCCACCAAACAACACCTTCATCAACACTACCTCATCCAACACCACCTCCATCAAACAACACCTCCATCAACACTACCTCCTCCAACACCACCTCCACCAAACAACACCTCCATCAACACTACCTCCTCCAACACCACCTCCACCAAACAACACCTCCGTCAACACTACCTCCTCCAACACCACCTCCACCAAACAACACCTCCATCAACACTACCTCCTCCAACATCACCTCCACCAAACAACACCTCCATCAACACTACCTCCTCCAACACCACCTCCACCAAACAACACCTCCATCAACACTACCTCCTCCAACACCACCTTCACCAAACAACACCTCCATCAACACTACCTCCTCCAACACCACCTCCACCAAACAACACCTCCATCAACACTACCTCCTCCAACACCACCTCCACCAAACAACACCTCCATCAACACTACCTCCTTCAACACCACCTCCACCAAACAACACCTCCATCAACACTACCTCCTCCAAGACCACCTTCACCAAACAACACCTCCATCAACACTACCTCCTCCAACACCACCTCCACCAAACAACACCTTCATCAACACTACCTCCTCCAGCACCACCTTCACCAAACAACACCTCCATCAACACTACCTCCTCCAACACCACCTTCACCAAACAACACCTCCATCAACACTTCCTCATCCAACACCACCTCCATCAAACAACACCTCCATCAACACTACCTCCTCCAACACCACCTCCACCAAACAACACCTCCATCAACACTACCTCCTCCAACACCATCTCCACCAAACAACACCTCCATCAACACTACCTCATCCAACACCACCTCCATCAAACAACACCTCCATCAACACTACCTCCTCCAACACCACCTCCACCAAACAACACCTCCATCAACACTACCTCCTCCAACACCACCTTCACCAAACAACAGCTCCATCAACACTACCTCCTCCAACACCACCTCCACCAAACAACACCTCCATCAACACTACCTCCTCCAACACCACCTTCACCAAACAACACCTCCATCAACACTACCTCCTCCAACACCACCTTCACCAAACACCACCTCCACTAACACCACCTCCACTAACACCACCTTCACCAAACAACACCTCCATCAACACTACCCCCTACAACACCACCTTCACCAACACCACCTTCACCAACACCACCTCCACCAACACCACCTCCACTAACACCACCTTCACCAACACCACCTCCACTAACACCACCTCCACTAACACCACCTCCACTAACACCACCTTCACCAACACCACCTTCACCAACACCACCTCCACTAACACCACCTTCACCAACACCACCTCCACTAACACCACCTCCACTAACACCACCTTCACCAACACCACCTCCACTAACATCACCTCCACTAACACCACCTCCACTAACACCACCTTCACCAACACCACCTCCACTAACACCACCTCCACTAACACCACCTCCACTAACGCCACCTCCACTAACACCACCTTCACCAACACCACCTCCACTAACACCACCTTCACCAACACCACCTCCACTAACACCACGTCCACTAACACCACCTCCACTAACACCACCTCCACTAACACCACCTTCAACAACACCACGTCCACTAACACCACCTCCACTAACACCACCTCCACTAACACCACCTCCACTAACACCACCTTCACCAACACCACCTCCACTAACACCACCTTCACCAACACCACCTCCACTAACACCACCTCCACTAACACCACCTCCACTAACACCACCTCCACTAACACCACGTCCACTAACACCACCTCCACTAACACCACCTCCACTAACACCACCTCCACTAACACCACGTCCACTAACACCACCTCCACTAACACCACGTCCACTAACACCACCTCCACTAACACCACCTCCACTAACACCACCTCCACTAACACCACGTCCACTAACACCACGTCCACTAACACCACCTCCACTAGCACCACCTCCACTAACACCACCTCTACTAACACCACGTCCACTAACACCACCTCCACTAACACCACGTGCACTAACACCACATCCACTAACACCACCTCCACTAACACCACCTCCACTAACACCACGTCCACTAACACCACCTCCACTAACACCACGTCCACTAAGACCACCTTCACCAACACCACCTCCACTAACACCACCTCCACTATCACCACCTCCACCAACACGACGTCCACTAACACCACCTTCACCAACACCACCTCCACTAACACCACTTCCACTAACACCACCTCCACTATCACCACCTCCACCAACACCACCTCCACTAACACCACCTTCACCAATACCACCTCCACTAACACCACCTCCACTAACACCACCTCCACTAACACCACCTTCACCAACACCACCTCCACTAACACCACCTCCACTATCACCACCTCCACCAACACGACGTCCACTAACACCACCTTCACCAACACCACCTCCACTAACACCACCTCCACTAACACCACCTCCACTATCACCACCTCCACCAACACCACCTCCACTAACACCACCTTCACCAATACCACCTCCACTAACACCACCTCCACTAACACCACCTCCACTAACACCACCTTCACCAACACCATCTCCACTAACACCACCTCCACTAACACCACCTCCACTAACACCACCTCCACTAACACCATCTCCACTAACACCACCTCCACTAACACCACCTCCACTAACACCACCTCCACTAACACCACCTCCACTAACACCACTACTTCCTAACACCGCCAATTACATAAAAATAACTTCCATTACAAACAGCACCAACAACACCATTTTCGTCACTACATTTTCCATCGAAAGCACTTACCCCCCCCCCCACCACCACCACCACCACCACCACCACCACCACCACCACCACCACCACCACTTGTATCAACACAGCTACCAGCACCACTAAGACTATCAGCACCACTAAGCTACCAGCGTCACTAAGACTACCTCTATCATCTCAACTTCTATCATGAGCGCTTCCACTAGTACCACTGTCCCCATCACCAGTTCTACATACACTGTCTCCATTACCACCACCCCACCACAACTAACACTTACACCATGACCACCAATATTTCCACCGCCCTCACCTACACTTCCACTACCTAGGCTTCCACCAGCACCACATCTAACATCATCACTATTTCTATAACCACCACCGATACCACCATCACCACATCTACCCAGAAAACAGTACAAATGCATAGACTAACACTCATTGCAAAACCTCAAAGTAGTTGTTGGTATCATCAGCCTGCCCACGTTATTCACGAGATGAGATTCACTGCGTAACTTATGTGGCATAGTGAATCACACGCATTGCTAGTAATTTCAGGACGGTCACACTGCCACTTCGAATCAAAATAGCTTCTTAGTGTTATAAGCCCCATTCGGATCTCATATCTGGGGGTCACTTTGAAAGGTTCTAGAGTCTAATCAGTGAATGTGAAATTGTTGACATTGCATGTAGCCAATAGAGGAACTTGCCGTCATTCTCAAGCAACCAATTAGATAACCCCAACTCTTTCCAAAGCAGTGTAGTCCTAGAGTAATTTCCAATCATTCACATTGCTTCTGCGTAGGAATAATGACTTTATGGGCTCACTTTTAAAAATTATAAAAGCTATCAAAGATATGACATATTAGAACCACATTCAAATTCCTCCAATATTTCGATGACCAAATGCTATGTATATATATATATATATATATATATATATATATATATATATATATATATATATATATATATATATATATATATATATATATATATATATATATATATATATATATATATATATATATATATATATATATATATATATATATATATATATATATATATATATATACACGTAAGAAAACCTGCTGCAATTGTGGTGTAAAACAATAATGGTCTGTAATCAAGCCTAAACACAGGGTAAGCGTGTGCCCTCTCTTTGAACCGTCGTGAGAGCAACAAATTGGTCGACTTCAAAAATGCTTATTAGCGGAGAGAGAGGTATAATTGAGCAAGTGTAACAGAAGTAGAGGTCACATATACTGGGTGAATTCCCTTGGGGTTACGTTGTAATCTGCTCTTCTGGAAATGGTAGGAGGTAAGATGTTACCACAGTGTCACATTACTGTCGTAAACTGTCTTGACGCACGAACCTTTACCGTCCATTGTGTGGCATTAATAATTTGGTTAGCCTTGAGTGTCGATTGAGCGTTAGTGGCGCATATATGTACTCACTCAGTTGTACTCACCGATATATGTTAGGAGGGGTCGAGACAGGGGTTGCCTTGACGGACATTTGTAAAACTCTAGCCCCCCGGGCTCTTTCATGTCTTCTCTTGAAGCAGTGATTAAGGACATCTCCACTTTCTCGTCCAGGTCTTCCCAGGTTCTAACTATCCTAAGATTAAAAAAATTCTTCCTGACGCTCCTATTACTAATTCGTTTCCGTAATCATCTAATCTCTAGCAACTTTTGTTTGCTCAATCAATGTCTCAGAATTCTATATGTCAAACCGTGGTAGTGACAGGTAGCAGGTCCAGCACTGCACCATTCGTACTAAGAAAGCTTCTAGAGCTGTGGGAATAGTAGGTGGCTGCTGATACAAACTTGTCACAAAATGTGCAGTATTTGAAACCTTCCTATTGTAAGCCTTGTAGATCAATTGTACAGCGCTGGAGCTGCTACTTGACAAGACCTAGTATATTCTTCTGTTTATATATATATATTATATATATATATATATATATATATATATATATATATATATATATATATATATATATATATATGTCGTGCCGAATATGTAAAACTGATCAGTTAGCAAGAACTCATTTGAAATTAAGTCCTTTCTAAAATTTTCTCTTATACGTTTAAAGATACATTTTTTCATTAATGTTGATGTAAAAACTTATAATTTTGCACCAAAAGGAACTTAGAAAACTTACCTAACCTTATTATAACAAGAGCAATTTATTTTAGCCTAACCCAACTAAATATATTTTAGATTTGTTTACAATAATTTAATACTAAACAAACACAGTGAAATAAATTTTTTTCGTTAGGTTCAGAATGATTTTGGCGAAATTATTGCATACACAAATTTTCACTTGTCCTATATGGCAAGATAAGCGTTGCTATTTAAGCCAAAATCGCAAGTTCTGCCTATTCGGCACGACATATATATATATATATATATATATATATATATATATATATATATATATATATATATATATATATATATATATATATATATATATATATATTTATTTATTTTTATTATCACACTGGCCGATTCCCACCAAGGCAGGGTGGCCCGAAAAAGAAAAACTTTCACCATCATTCACTCCATCACTGTCTTGCCAGAAGGGTGCTTTACACTACAGTTTTTAAACTGCAACATTAACACCCCTCCTTCAGAGTGCAGGCACTGTACTTCCCATCTCCAGGACTCAAGTCCGGCCTGCCGGTTTCCCTGAACCCCTTCATAAATGTTACTTTGCTCGCACTCCAACATATATATATATATATATATATATATATATATATATATATATATATATATATATATATATATATATATATATATATATATATATATATATATGTCTCAACTTGCAATTTTGGCTTAAATAGCAACGCACTTCTTGCCGAATAGGGCAAGGGAAAATTTGTGTATGCAATTAATTTCGTAAAAATCATTCTGAATCTAACGAAGAATATATATTTTATTGTCTTTTTTTTAATTATTAAATTATTGTAAACTTATAAAATATATTTAGTTGGATAAGGCTAAATTAAATTACGCTTGCTATAATAAGGTTAGGTAAGTTTTCTAAGGTTCTTTTGGTACAAATTCATTAATTTTTATATTAACATAAATGAAAAAAAAAATGTCTTTAAATGCATAAGAGAAAATTTTAGAAACGACTTAATACTAAATGAGTTCTTGCTAACTGACCAGTTTTACCTATTTGGCACGACATGAGGTAATGAAATCTGTCAGCCTGAACCTATTGACGTCTCTAGGCTCAGGCTGACAGATTTCATTACTTCTTGTTTGAAACATAACCTGCATGAGAGAATATTACAGGGAAAACATTGCTAGCTTATGTTATACCCGAAGGGGACAGCAGTATGTCACGGAAATTTCAATACCGTGTCAGAGTTTTTTTCAGTGGTATGTTTGAGATCCATTGATTTATATTTATGCTGGTAAACCGTCACAGGTTAGGGCAGTGGCGAACAGCGGTGACAAAGGCAGCATGCAGCACGGCACTTGCTCTCCTCTCGTACACGTTGCTTCTCATTTATACAGAACCGAGGGCTGTGATTCCACCAGGACCTGAACTCTACGTGGATCACGGATCACCTCTCAACATAACTTGTGTTGTGCCTGACAGCCCCGAGCCGCCCGAGCATGTTTTCTGGTACCACAGGGACAAGGTAAGTTAATCCCTCCCTGTCACACACACACATACACACACACACACACACACACACACACACACACACACACACACACACACACACACACACACACACACACACACACACACACACACACACACATAATTACACACATACATACATACAGTAGTATGATGAGATAGTCATCATAAAATAAATTACAAAAGAAATTAACTGAAACCAATCGCCACAAAAATATTTATTTACATTTACGCTTTTGTGTGTGGAAAAAAATCGATCTAAAATTTATGCAAAATAATTGTTATAGGAAAGAATTAGACACTGAGTGTGTTAATAATCCTTAAACAGAAAATGTGAATTTTTTTCCTAATCGTTAAATGCAACGAAACTCAAGTTTTGTGAGGGAAGACAGTGTTGCCAGGGGAATGTACTGACAATAAAGTGAATTGCTATAGTCATAAAATCGCAAAACCCATTGAGGAAAATGTGTAAAATAAAGAAATACCGTGACTCACACGAACGCAGATCAAAAGCGTATTTACCAATAGCCATTATATAATTAAAAAAAAAATTGACGACGTGGACAAAATTTTTATTATGATTTTTGGTTGTGGCGAAAAAAATACATCAACACCCAGAAGAAATAAAGAAGAAATATATCAAGTCAGTTTAATAAAAATGCTTACATTATTTCAACAGTAAAAATTGGAATATCATTATAATATTGGTACACAATACCGACCAGTGGATGATTAAGACTCCTGTGCAACAGATAGGTATCTCCCTTCCGAAACCTTTCGCCTACACAGCAGGCTTCTTCAGTCGAATACAGAGGTGAATAAATACGAAGACAGCAGAAGCAGAGAAAGGTTGAAGATGAGGTGATCAGTCCATAAACTTTGAAGACTGAAAGACTTAAAAAAAACATAGTCAGGCTGGAAAAATACGAGGAGAACCACAGGCTGCTACGAGCAGCACTTGTTTAAACACGAGGAGGAACTGCTGAAAAGCAAATTAGGTTTCTACACTTTCTTGTTTTCTTTATAGATTTGAAGGTTTAGTCAAAATAATGGAGATGGAGTTCCTACTTAGTGACTCAGGATTCGGCCTCTCTAAAGATGGTTTACAGTATTTAGGTCGACACACCAAACTGTGGACCAGGAATTCGCAATTATGCTAATGAAGCATTACGAATACTCTGACATTCACGTGGGATTTGAATTCATGATCAGTATTATGCGAGTCACACTCTGTTAGTGTCCACCGGGGATGAGGGTTGATTAATTGTGTAATACATGATGCAACAGCGGGATTCATCGGAGAGTCACCTTCGCTGTGGGAACCTCTGCTACGACGTGTGAACGTCACTATCACAGTTGGAAAGTCACTGACAATGTGGGAATGTCAGCCACATCGCTTGGAAGTTTATCCCAGACCGAGGGAACGGCAGACACACCGTGGGAACGTCAGCAACAATGTGGGAATGTCAGCCGAACCATGGGAACGTCAGCTTAACCACGTCAAGCTTCACTGAACTAAAATATATTCAACAGCATAATGAATATAAGATTCATTTTATTTCAAAATACACCGAAAAGGTGGGTTAGGCTCCATCTCAAGGTCTCCCACTGTAATATTTTTAATAACGCTGTTCAAAACATAACCACGTAAACATGCTGTAGTCTGCAGCTTCATAATTTTTGTTACCTCAAAACTGTGTAAAAAAAGTTATTTACTGAAAGTGTGTGCTGATGGCTGTAGCGCTACTGGAACAAATAAACTTAATTTATTTGTTATTCAAAACTGTTTGGGAGAGATAAATTCGCTGAATTTAATTCACTACAATATATTTTTTCTGTGTGTTTGTGGAGCGAAACTTTTGCTTGGACTGATTTGTTAGTAAGGGTTTCAGGCTGTTGTTATTGTCTGTTTGTAGATGGTATCCTGAGACTGGACGAAGGGTAACTAATTTATCTTCGTTGTCTTCTGGCAGTTGGAATCCTTCGACTGGTCACGGTGAGGGATAACTAAACCATATTTATTGTCCTTTACAGATGGTATCCTAGGACGAGCTGTGACGAAGGGCGACTAAACTATTTTTACTTTCATTGTCAAGTGACATTATTAGTCAAGTCGGAACGAACGGTTACTATATCATCTTTATTTTGCTTAGCAGATGGTATCTTTCGATGGTACGAGAGGAGGGGGTTTACCAAGCCATCTTTCTTGTCTCCTGGCAGATGGTTTCCTTCGACGGGTCACGGAGAGGAGTCACCATCACCACAGACAAGGGGCCAGTCACCACTAGCAACCTGGTCATCCCAGACGTGACCACTCAAGACTCAGGAGTGTACATCTGTGCACCTCAGGGAATGAAGGAAGCATCAGTTAGAGTTAGTGTTTTGAACGGTGAGTGTGTGTGCGTGTATGTGTGTGTGTGCGTGTGTGTGTGGGTGCGTGTGTGCATATGTGTGTGTGATGTGTGTGTGTGTGTGTGTGTGTGTGTGTGTGTGTGTGTGTGTGTGTGTGTGTGTGTGTGTGTGTGTGTGTACTCACCTAGTTGTACTCACCTAGTTGAGGTTGCAGGGGTCGAGTCCAAGCTCCGGGCCCCGCCTCTTCACTGGTCGCCACTAGGTCACTCTCCCTGAACCGTGAGCTTTATCGTACCTCTGCTTAAAGCTATGTGTGGATCCTGCCTCCACTACATCTCTTCCCAAATTATTCCACTTCCTGACTACTCTGTGGCTGAAGAAATACTTCCTAACATCCCTGTGACTCATCTGTGTCTTCAGCTTCCAACTGTGTCCCCTTGTTGCTGTGTCCAGTCTCTGGAACATCCTGTCTTTGTCCACCTTGTCAATTCCTCTCAGTATTTCGTAAGTTGTTATCATGTCCCCCCTATCTCTCCTGTCCTCCAGTGTCGTTAGGTTGATTTCCCTTAACCTCTCCTCGTAGGACATACCTCTTAGCTCTGGGACTAGTCTTGTGGCAAACCTTTGCACTTTCTCTAGTTTCTTTACATGTTTGGCTAGGTGTGGGTTCCAAACTGGTGCCGCATACTCTAATATGGGCCTAACGTACACGGTGTACAGGGTCCTGAACGACTCCTTATTAAGATGTCGGAATGCTGTTCTGAGGTTTGCCAGGCGCCCATATGCTGCAGCAGTTATTTGGTTGATGTGCGCTTCAGGAGATGTGCCTGGTGTTATACTCATCCCAAGATCTTTTTCCTTGAGTGAGGTTTGTAGTCTCTGGCCCCCTAGACTGTACTCCGTCTGCGGTCTTCTTTGCCCTTCCCCAATCTTCATGACTTTGCACTTGGTGGGATTGAACTCCAGGAGCCAATTGCTGGACCAGGTCTGCAGCCTGTCCAGATCCCTTTGTAGTTCTGTCTGGTCTTCGATCGAATGAATTCTTCTCATCAACTTCACGTCATCTGCAAACACTGACACCTCAGAGTTTATTCCTTCTGTCATGTCGTTCACAAATACCAGAAACAGTACTGATCCTAGGACTGACCCCTGTGGGACCCCGCTGGTCACAGGTGCCCACTCTGACACCTCGCGACGTACCATTACTCGCTGCTGTCTTCCTGACAAATATTCCCTGATCCATTGTAGTGCCTTCCCTGTTATCCCTGCTTGGTCCTCCAGTTTTTGCACTAATCTCTTGTGTGGTACTGTGTCAAACGCCGTCTTGCAGTCCAAGAAAATGCAATCCACCCACCCCTCTCTCTTGTCTTACTGCTGTCACCTTGTCATAGAACTCCAGTAGGTTTGTGACACAGGATTTCCCGTCTCTGAAACCATGTTGGGTGCTGTTGATGAGATCATTCCTTTCTAGGTGTTCCACCACTCTTCTCCTGACAATCTTCTCCATGACTTTGTATACTATACATGTCAGTGACACTGGTCTGTAGTTTAGTGCTTCATGTCTGTCTCCTTTTTTAAAGATTGGGACTACATTTGCTATCTTCCATGCCTCAGGCAATATCCCTGTTTCGATAGATGTATTGAATATTGTTGTTAGGGGTACACATAGCGCCTCTGCTCCCTCTCTCAGGACCCATGGAGAGATGTTATCTGGCCCCATTGCCTTTGAGATATCTAGCTCACTCAGAAGCCTCTTCACTTCTTCCTCGTTTGTGTGTACCGTGTCCAGCACCTGGTGATGTGCCACACCTCTCCGTCCCTCTGGAGTCCCTTCTGTCTCCTCTGTGAACACTTCTTTGAATCTCTTGTTGAGTTCCTCACATACTTCACGGTCATTTCTTGTTGTCTCTTCTCCTTCCTTCCTTAGCCTGATTACCTGGTCCTTGATTGTTGTTTTCCTCCTGATGTGGCTGTATAACAGCTACGGGTCAGATTTGGCTTTCGCTGCTATGTCGTTTCATAGTGTCGTTGGGCCTCCCTTCTTATCTGTGAATATTCGTTTCTGGCTCTACGACTGCTCTCCTTATTCTCCTGGGTCCTTTGCCTTCTATATTTCTTCCATTCCCTAGCACACTTGGTTTTTGCCTCCTTGCACCTTTGGGTGAACCATGGGCTCATCCTAGCTTTTTCATTATTCCTGTTTCCCTTGGGTACAAACCTCTCTTCAGTCTCCTTGCACATTGTTGCTACATATTCCATCATCTCATTAACTGGCTTCCCTGCCAGTTCTCTGTCTCACTGAAGCTCGTTCAGGAAGTTCCTCATTCCCGTGTAGTCCCCTTTCCTGTAGTTTGGTTTCATTTGTCCTGGCCTTCCTGCTTCCCCCTCCACTTGTAGCTCTACTGTGTATTCGAAGCTCAAACCCACATGATATCTGGCCCCAAGGGGTCTTTCATATGTGATGTCCTCAATATCTGCACTGCTCAAGGTGAATACTAAGTCCAGTCTTGCTGGCTCATCCTCTCCTCTCTCTCTTGTAGTGTCCCTTACATGTTGGTACATGAAGTTTTCCAGTACCACCTCCATCATCTTAGCCCTCCATGTATCTTGGCCCCCATGTGGCTCCAAGTTCTCCCAGTCGATCTCCTTGTGGTTAAAGTCGCCCATGATCAGGAGCTTTGCCCTGCATGCATGAGCTCTTCTGGCCACTGCAGCCAGTGTGTCAACCATCGCTCTATTGCTCTCGTCATACTCATGCCCTGGTCCCCCGCTGTTCTGTGGTGGGTTATACACCACTGCAATTACCACCTTGGGACCTCCAGAGTGAAGCGTTCCCACTATGTAATCACTTTCTTCTCCGCTGTCTCCTCTCTCCAGCTCATCAAAATTCCATCAGTGTTTGATCAGCAGTGCCACTCCTCCACCCCCCCCCCCCTGTTCCTTCTGTCTTTCCTCAGGATCTGGTATCCCGTTGGAAAGATGGCATCTGTTATCATACCTGTAAGCTTGGTTTCTGTGAGTGCTATGATGTCCAGTGATGTCTCTTTGACTCTTTTGTGCCACTCCTCCCACTTGTTATTCCATCAGTGTTTGTGTACCATACCTTCAGTTTCCTTTCCAATACTGTGGTTTGGGGGGCCTGTGGGGGTGGGAGACCTGGTAGCATACTGTGGGATTCTATGATTGGGGGTTGGGTGGAAGCTGTGGGTATGGATTGTAGCTTGTGTTGGGATGGTGTGATAGGTTGTGGGGTTCTGAGGATAGTTGTGTGTGTGCTTGCCCTTGCTTCTCTGTTCTGCTCTGACTGACCTCTGCTGGTTCCATCCTTGTTTCCTTTCCTATCTCCTTTTGCTTTTTTTGTCCTCTCCCTCAGCTGCTGTCTCTCTGTGTTCTGTCTCTGTCTAGGAACACCTTCTTGTACTCTTCCGAGTTTTTCAACCTTGGTTTCTCTTGGAGGATCCTGTTCCTCACTGCTTCTGTCCTGAGAATCAGCTTGATCGGTCGGTTTCTCCCCTTCACGTACTCCCCTATTCTCTGAAAATTTACAATATCATCCATGTCTTCTCCCCTATTTCCATGATGATTTTCCCAATCTCCTTTCTTTCTTCCTGCCGTCTTTCAGTGTGTGTCTTTTCCTCTCTCTCCCGAAGCCCATGGATAAACACTGATTTTGCCCTTTTCTCATCCCATTGCCTCTCCCTCTGTGACTCTGGTTCCTGTCTGTATATGGTCATTTTCTCCCTTGATTTTTCCAGTGGCTCTTGGTAGCATGGTTGTGCCTCAGCATTCGACTTATCTCCCTCTCTATCTGCACCCAGCTGTTCTTTCCTTTTACTCCCTGACCCTTCTTTTCAGGCTTATATGACCTTAGCATAATTCATATCTCCTTCCTTCCTGTTCATCCTCTCAGCTTCATATGCTGTGTCTTCTCTGGTCACTGCCCCTGAGACTTGCTTCAGCCTGTTTACCTCAAACTCTAGGACCCTTACCCTGTCTACTGCAGTTTCGACTTGTGCCTCCCATTTCTTCGTCTCCTTCTCCAACCTCTTTTCCCATTTTGCAGAGAGCTCTTTCTCCATTTTTTCAGAAAGCTCTCCTAATTTTCTCTCCCATTCTTGCTCCATCCTTCTCCACTGCTCCTCCATCCATTCCTCCCTACCAATACCATTGTCATCTGATCCCTGATTCCTACGAGTCCCAACCATTTTTTTTTTTTTTTTTAGTAAAGGAAAGAGAGAAAGAGAGAGAGAAAGAGAGAGAGAGAGAGAGAGAGAGAGAGAGAGAGAGAGAGAGAGAGAGAGAGAGAGAGAGAGAAGAAAAGAGAGAGAGGGGAAAGGTAGAAGGAGAGAGAGGGGGAGAGTGAAAAGGAAAAGGGGAGAGAGTGAGAGAAAGAGAGGAGAGAAGGGAAAGATAGGAGGAGAGAGGGGAGAGAGAAGGGAAAAGAGAGAGAGAGAGAGAGAGAGAGAGAGAGAGAGAGAGAGAGAGAGAGAGAGAGAGAGAGGAAGAGAGAGAGGAAGAGAGAGAGAGAGGAAGAGAGAGAAGAAGAGAGAGGAAGAGAGAAAAAGAGGAAGAGAGAGAGGAAAAGAGAGAGGAAGAGAGAGAGAGGAAGAGAGAAAAAGAGGAAGAGAGAGAGGAAGAGAGAAAGGGAGAGAGAGGAAGAGAGAGAGAGAGGAATAGAGAGAGAGGAAGGGAGAGAAAGATTAAGAGAGGGAGAGAGGAAGAGACAAAGAGTAAGAGAGAGAGAGAGAGAAGAATAGAGAGAGAGAGAGAGGAAGAGAGGGAAAGAGACAAAGAGACGGAGAGAGAAGGAAGGGTTTGAGGGTCAATTCACATAAAGGTGTGAAATCCTGTATGTGTGTGTATGTGTATGTGCATGTGTGTGTTGTGTGTGTATGTGTGTGTGTATGTGTGTGTGTATGCGTGTGTTTATGTAAGCAGTCATTATTTCCCTCGTATGTACTACATATGTTTTGCATATGTACCCAATCTTTTGGTTCCCACTGCACTCTCTTGTGCCTAAAATTACGTTCAATTCTGTATGCTAGGCTTTGCTAGGCTACCTCTCATACTAGGCTATCTATCATTAACTGCTTAACTCTCCTACACCTCAATAAATTCTATTAAATGCCAGTAAATGCTGCTTATTCTAATTCTGATAGCTCGAGGAGAGTGACCCCCAATTTCCAGCTAGAGACTGGTGCTGACCCCATGCAATTCAAACCAGGTGAATATTACTTGCGGCTGGCAGTGGAGTAATGTTGTCGTCCGCCTGGGTCCCAGTATGAAAATGCTTGATGCTTCTCGGTAATTTTTCCACTAATTTCCTGTAGGCACTGTGGTCTCTAGCTCATCTAATTTTTTCACTCACTCACTGTATTTACTGACACATCTATACATATCTCTTATCTCCCTGGTCTTGAGTCGCACTTATTCTTCAAAATACCCCACTGTGTTATTATGGCAACACTATTTAGGCCTGACACAACCGTTCACCTTCCTTCCAACGGCCCCCACTAAACACTTAGTCACTATTTCCTTTGTTTTCTTTTCTGTGATCGGGGCTTAAGTGATTATATGCACTCTTATGCGTGCACACGCCTATATCCCACACTCTATTCCTTATGGCACAGTCAGAAATTACCACCAAAACACGAGCTCAAACCGCGTGACTCCTCCACGAGTGTGTGTGTGTACTCACCTAATTGTACTCACCTAATTGTGGTTGCAGGGGTCGATACTCAGCTCCTGGCCCCGCCTCTTCACTGATCGCTACTGGATCCTCTCTCTCTCTGCTTCCTGAGCTTTGTCATACCTCTTCTTAAAACTATGTATGGTTCCTGCCTCCACTACTTCACTTGCTAGGCTATTCCACTTGCTGACAACTCTATGACTGAAGAAATACTTCCTAACGTCCCTGTGACTCGTCTGAGTCTTCAGCTTCCAGTTGTGACCCCTTGTCCCTGTGTCCCTCTCTGGAACATCCTATCTCTGTCCACCTTGTCTATTCCCCGCAGTATCTTGTATGTCGTTATCATGTCTCC
>NC_091311.1:39213571-39216071 GCF_038502225.1 Cherax quadricarinatus
AGTTGAGGTTGCAGGGGTCGAGTCCAAGCTCCTGGCCCCGCCTCTTCACTGGTCGCTACTAGGTTGTGTGTGTGTGTGAGAGAGTGCATGTACGTACAGAGGTTGCAGAGGTTGATTCTCAACTCCTGGCCCCGCCTCTCATCTTGCTACTTGCCGGATGTACTTACTCCTAGTCACGGTAACCCTGCTTACCGTTTCTTTAAAGAATTTAGGTACCCTGTCTTCACGCCATCCTCATCACTATCATTCCAGTTCCTGACCATCTGGAAGCTGAAGAAATACTTCTTGATATCCCTGTATTTTGTCTACTTCTTTAACTATCAACCTTGTTATCGTGTACCCATTTCTCGCCTCTCGAACACTCTGTTCCAGTCCATGCTGTTAAGGTATTGTTAGTATTTTGAAGGTCATTATCATGTCTATCCTATAATGTTTTTAAATTAATTTTGCTTAGTATCTCGACGTACTTCCTTTCCTTCAGCTCTAACACTTGTCTCGTTGCAAACTTGTGCAGATTCTCCAGGTTCTTGATAAGTTTTATCTGGTGTGGGTTAACTGCTGGTTATGAATACTCCATAATGAGCCTGACATGTCAGGCTCATTATGGATCGTGAATGACTTTTCACTGAAATTCGGGAAAGCTAATCTTAGATTTACTAAATGAGCTTCGCTTGAAACGATATCATGTCTTGGTGAACATCAGGCGATATGTTCATCACTAAACTCACCTCAAGGTTTGTCTCCTTGAGTGAAGTTTGCAGGCTGGAATCCTCAAGTCTATACTCATTTTCTGGCCTTTTCTCCGTCCCCAATTTTCATAACCTTACACATGCTGTGGAAGAATTCCGGTAAGCACTGGTGTGACCAATCCTGCGGTTGGTCCAGGTTGCCTTTCCATATCCTCATCAGGTTTTTATTCTCCTTATTTATTTCGTGTCATATGGAAACTGGAATACATCTGATTCTTCTGAAATAGTACCAGTCCCAGTACTGACCTTATGGAACCCTGTTTCGTCACACTTGCCCATTCTGACACCTCATCTCCCTTAAATTCTCTTTGATCCACTGTAACGCAGTAGCCTACCTGTTAGACCTACGGGTTCCTCACATTTTCCCAAGTCTCTTGTGAGGGACGGTGTCAATGGCCTTTTTTTTTTACAATCCAAGAAAAGGCAGTCCACACATCTCTGTCTCTCTCTCTTTCTCCTGCCTCACTTCTGTTACTTTGGCACAGAACTCAGGCAAGTTTGTGAAACATGATTTACCATCTTTAAACACGTGCTGGTTGTCTAAGCAATCATATCTCTCCAAGTGCTTTTTCTCTCCTGATTATCTCCTCCTTTACCTTATGCATGTCAGTGATGCTGCTGTAGCTTATTTGCTGGGGTTGAATCTCAGTTCTTGACCCCGCCTTTTAAATTACAATGGCTAGCATTATTGGTTCCCGCTTCCGTGGGTTATTCCTTCTATTGAAACTGCGTATTGAGTTTGCCTGTATCGCTTTCCCATGTAGCTCATTCCATTTGTTTTCGACCCTCAGACTGTAATATATATTTCCTTACATCCTTATGAACTCCTTGCCCCTGTGCCTCGAGTTTTAAGAAAGTCTGTCCTTGTTTGCTCTGTCAAATCCTCCGAGTTGTGGTGTGTATGTATGTGTGTGTGTGTGTGTGTGTGTGTGTGTGTGTGTGTGTGTACTCACCTAGTTGAGGTTGCGGGGGTTGAGTCCGAGCTCCTGGCCTGTGTGTGTGTGTGTGTGTGTGTTTGTGTGTGTGTGTGTGTGTGTGTGTGTGTGTGTGTGTGTGTGTGTGTGTGTGTGTGTGTGTGTACTTGCGTGTACCTGTATTAGTGAATCTACCCGGGAGTTGATTTCTAGGGGTCAGCGCCCCCGCGGCCAGCGTCCCCAGATGTGCATGTGTATACATATATTTCGTACATTCCAGAATAGGTGCACATGTTGCATGCTAGCCCTTCTCTTTCTCCTTCTCTTCTCCCTCCTCTTCCTCTTTATTCCAGTCTCCTCCATCATGGTGAGGCCTGAACACAGCTGATGACCCACCAATACGATCACTTTCCCTCTCCCCCTCCCGTACAACACTTTCTTTCCCTCCCTTTCCCCTCCCTTTCCCCTCCGTCTTTCCCTTCCTCACTCATTTCTCCCCTCCCTTCCTCTTTGAGCTTTCCTCCCTCTGACCTTCCTGATTCCCTGCGTCCTCCCTTCTATCTTACTTCCCTTCTTTACCATCCCATTTCCCCTCCACTCTCCGATCCTGCTTAAATCGTTCTCTCCCTCCCTCTCTCCTTCCTTCCTTCCTTCTCTCCCTCCCTCTCTTTCCTTCCTTCCTTCTCTCCCTCCCTCCCTCCCTCCCCGGCAAGGATTTGTATACCGGTGGTTACTCTTGACCTCCTCTCTGTATTTTTGTATCTGTGTTCACAATAATAAAAGTTATTTTAATAAAGACTTCCTTATTATCCAGTGTGTCAGACGCCTCCACCTTAT
>NC_091311.1:39221071-39223571 GCF_038502225.1 Cherax quadricarinatus
TCCTTATGCACTACTAGTGAATAAAAAATGGTAGACAAACTAGATGTGTCTAGGTCGCTGCGTGATCAGAGTAAGGTATTGTATTCCATGAGCCCAGCCTCCTCTACCCCTATGATTTAGGAGAGGTATCCCCTTATGCCTTAAGCCCAGCCCCTTCTACCTGAGTGCATAAATTTTTAATGCTGTTAAATATCAGCGTTAAAAGTTTGAAGCCAGTCAGAGAAACTATTCAACAAGTTATCACATGGAAACTAATTTTCCAATTTCTTAAACTGTATCCTACAAAGCCCAAAATCAATTCGAACTTCCACTAAGTAAGATTCACGCATAATGAAAGTTTAAAGGCAATCAGAAGAGTCCTTCTCATGTTATTGCACAAAGACCAGTTTCCCAGGATCCACGAGGATTTAAGTTTGAAGCCGCTTCGGCAATGTATTTTAAAGTTACCAATATTGAAAGTTTAAAGTCTATCGGATGAGGCATTCACAAATTATTGCATAAAAACTAAACAATCCAAGCTTAATCCAAACATTTCTAGGGAAAAGATACACCATCGTTTGAAGCCGATCAGAAGAGGCATTCTCCAGATATTGCACGGAAATCGACCTCTCTCTCTCTCTCTCTCTCTCTCTCTCTCTCTCTCTCTCTCTCTCTCTCTCTAGGAAAGCTAAATCATTGTTAAACGTTTGAAATTGATCAGAAGAGACATTCTCCATATGTTACACTGAAAAAAAAAATCTATATTGTTTCAGTAAAATTGGCAAACTCTGCCTGTGCAACTCAGTAACAATGTAAACATTTGTTTTAATAAGAAAGCATCCTGAAGGAAAATGTAGAATATAACTTTGGAGTGTCTGTGTCTAGCATTAGGAATAATATTAGGAGATAAGTAAATAATGAAAATGAATGTTATAAGAATGCAGTTAGAAGCCTGAGTAGATCTATCACCCACTGTGATAAACTGAACGTAGATAAGTATATTTATGGAGCAACTTGCAATGTGAACAGACTGACTGGTCTTGTAGTAGCCAGACTTAGGCTTGGTTGCAAGTACTTGTGGGAGTTTGGCAGACACAAATGATGATTAAACTAAATGCAAAGTATGTGACCAGCTTAATGTTCACATTCTTGAACACTTTAATTGTGTTTAATTGTCCACTTACTGTGGAATATAAAGACATATAATATAATAACCAATGCCATATGTCAAGGTGTCTTATTAGTGGAAATAAGACACTAGACATATTAAGCAAATATCTTAAATTTGCTTGCAACAGAAAAGTCAATTGTAAATATAAGTCCAAATGTATTCCTATTAACCCTTTTGGGGCCTAGTTCCCATGTATTTTGTGCATCCATAAGCTCTTGCGCTATCGTCCACAAAATGGATATGGAGTGCACGATAAACTAGCCGCTTCGACGGGAAAATATAATCATGTAAGAACGGATGGACACACACACACACACACACACACACACACACACACACACACACAGGATCCTGCAGGAGAAAGCACGATTAAGGGACATGCCGGCATACAGGAAGGTGTATCTCGACCGCGACAGAACACAAGAAGAAAGGCAGAAACTGAGAGAGATGGTACAAAGGCGAAAGGAGGAAAGAGAGGGGATGGAGAAGACAGACAGGAGATCCCAGACTCAGGAAGAAGATCAAATACAGCCTCCCTCACAACTTCCTATAGAAGCCTCCCAACCAGGTCAACCCCAGTGCAACCAAACACTCTAAATCAAAACACCCATGCCACATCCAATGCCCCCACCCACTACATTACAAACTCCACCCCCACAGCAACAACCCATAGTTCCTTACCAGGTCTCCCACTTCCCCAACCCCAATATACCTCCCAGACCACAGTCTTAGAAAAGAAGTTGAAGGTGTGGTGTACAAATGCAGATGGAATAACAAACAAGTATGAGGAGTGGCACGAAAGAATCAAAGAGACATCCCTAGACATAATGGCACTCACAGAAACAAAACTCACCAGAATAATAACAGATTCAATCTTTCCATCCGGATATCAAATCCTCAGGAAAGACAGAGGGAGGAGAGGGGGAGGAGGAGTTGCACTGCTCATTAAAAACCAGTGGGGTTTTGAGAAAATGGAAGGAATGGATGGCACGGGCGAAAGGGACTACTTAGTAGGAACAATCCAGTCTGAGGGACATAAGGTGATAACTGCAGTAATGTACAACCCACCACAGAACTGCAGGAGGCCAAGAGAAGAATACGATGAGAGCAACAGAGCAATGATCGACACACTAGCCGAGGTGGCCAGGAGAGCACACATGGGGGGAGCAAAGTTACTAGTTATGGGTGATTTCAATCACAAGGAGATTGACTGGGAAAACCTGGAACCCCATGGGGGTCCCGAAACATGGAGAGCTAAGATGATGGATGTGGTACTGGAAAACCTCATGCATCAACATGTTAGAGACACTACCAGAGAGAGAGGAGAGGATGAACCAGCAAGGCTGGACC
>NC_091311.1:39228571-39246071 GCF_038502225.1 Cherax quadricarinatus
ATCATCATCATCGCCATTATCATCATCATTATCATCATTATAATTATCATTATTATTACCATAATTATCATTATTATTATCATCAGCATCATCATCACCATCGTTTACGTGTGAGGAAGACAGCAGGCTGCAGGGTACCGTATCCCTAAAAATCTTCAAAACACAAGTGTTGCCTGACCTACAAGTTGGAACACACCTGCATCACATTACAGCAAGAATCACACCCCTGAGGCTAGAGACTCTGTCATCCAATGTATTACAAGACTTTCCCCTAAGTTTTTTCTTTACCAGATGTGTCCTTTATTAGTAAGTAATGTCAGGAAAATTCTCGATGTTTCTGATCCAGATAGTCTCCTCATAGGATGACAACTGTATAAGATCCACGGTTCCTCTGCTACCATTGGGAAGCCATTAACGTGGCTCATTCACTTTATCCACCTTGGTGTTGTTGCGGACCATTTGATGAGGTCATGTCTGAGATGAATACTCGTCTTTGAAGTTCCCACTTGATATTGAGAGATGAAAAGGCTTTCCCAAAAGGCTGATTCTTTGAGGAAGAATGATTAGTTCTTTTTTTTAAGCTTTTCTTGACCGGCCAGAGTATATACAGTACACCCAATCTAGGAATGGAGTTCCAATAATGCATTACACACACACATACAAACACACACACACACACACACACACACACACACACACACACACACACACACACACACACACACACACACACACACACACACACACACACACACACACAGAAAAAAAGGACACCAGCAATCCTACCATCATGTAAAACAATTACAGGCTTTCGTTTTACACTCACTTGGCAGGACGGTAGTACCTCCCGGAGTGGTTGCTGTCTACCAACCTATTACCTATAATATATATATATATATATATATATATATATATATATATATATATATATAATATATACACACACACATCACACATAGACACACACGCGCGCACACACATATACAACAGTCCTAGTGTCTAATCGACATGTGCCTAGGACAAAATGGTAACTAACACACACACACATACACACAACTAACATAACGTTGCCACACCTTCACGTGTGTGCTGAGACACCATCGATTCACCGCACCCCGGCCATAATGTCGGCACCACTAAATTGATTACATCTCATGGTACCGACTCGTGTAAGATGACTTTTCCTGAGGAACAAACCAATAACAAGGTATGTCTCTCAGAGAGAACGTGCCAAGACTGTATTTTAATTCCAATTTTAGGTACTAAAGTGTTCTTGACTGTTAGTGAAGATATGAGTTGCCTTAATGATCCTTGTGTAGCCGATTGGCTTTAAGTCTAATAAACCAACCAATCAGCCAACCAACCAACAAAGTCAGCCAACCAACCGCCCAACCAACCAACCAACCATCCAACCAAACAGACAACCAACTCAACCAACCAACCAACAACTAACCAACCATCCAACCAACCAACTAATAACAATCAATCCTCAAGGCCGTGCTGGCGGGCCAAAGTAAGCTTAAAGTCCGCATGTGGTACAAAAAACCACACACATCAAGTCTCTCTCCAACATTGCCCTAACTTCGATGTGCTTTAAAGACATCGTCTTGTTGAGAGAAAAATGTAAATGGCTTGCTGCTCTAAGTAGTTCTCAGCTAGTTTTTACCATCCGCAGTGGAGACTTTAAATGGATCTCTGCCGCCACGTAGAGCAAGAGCCTACAGTATCCTCGCTATAATTGTACTGTATTCCATAGAACTGTGTCATATCTATGTTTGAACCGTTGTAGTTACACCACCGGTCTGTTACAGTGTTACCGTCATAACTGATTACTATGTGGGAAGGTATCCGCTTAAAATGAAATACGGAAACCTTTGTCCTGAGTACCTTTCAGGTCATTTTTAATGTCTATTTTGTAAGTGGAACTATCAAGTGCTTGAGGGAGGGAGGGATGAATGGATGGAGGGCGGGAGAGGACTCTATATTTTACAAACTTCTTAAGAGTACGACGTGGGTCCAGCGCGGCGCCAGTGATACTGGTCACTACAGTAGTTACGAGAGATAAGTGAAGAAATACTTCGTGCAGTTGCAAATTTGGTAAAAAGCATCGTCGTGTGTGTGTGTGTGTGTGTGTGTGTGTGTGTGTGTGTGTGTGTGTGTGTGTGTGTGTGTGTGTGTGTATTGTGTATTTGAGAGTACAACTCTGGCTGCAGCTGTGAGGTCATGACCTGAGCGTAGCAGTATGGAAGTCATGACCTGAGCGTGGCAGTATGGAGGTCATGACCTGAGCGTGGTAGCACGGAGGTCATGACCTGAGCGTGGCAGTATGGAGGTCATGACCTGAGCGTGGTAGCACGGAGGTCATGACCTGAGCGTGGCAGTATGGAGGTCATGACCTGAGCGTGGTAGCACGGAGGTCATGACCTGAGCGTGGCAGTATGGAGGTCATGACCTGAGCGTGGCAGCACGGAGGTCATGACCTGAGCGTGGCAGCACGGATGTCATGACCTGAGCGTGGCAGCACGGAGGTCATGACCTGAGCGTGGCAGCACGGAGGTCATGACCTGAGCGTGGCAGCATGGAGGTCATGACCTGAGCGTGGCAGTATGGAGGTCATGACCTGAGCGTGGCAACTTGGAGGTCATGACCTGAGCGTGGCAGCACGGAGGTCATGACCTGAGCGTGGCAGCACGGAGGTCATGACCTGAGCGTGGCAGCATGGAGGTCATGACCTGAGCGTGGCAGCACGGAGGTCATGACCTGAGCGTGGCAGCATGGAGGTCATGACCTGAGCGTGGCAGCACGGAGGTCATGACCTGAGCGTGGCAGCAAGGAGGTCATGACCTGAGCGTGGCAGCACGGAGGTCATGACCTGAGCGTGGCAGCACGGAGGTCATGACCTGAGCGTGGCAACACGGAGGTCATGACCTGAGCGTGGCAGCACGGAGGTCATGACCTGAGCGTAGCAGCACGGAGGTCATGACCTGAGCGTGGCAGCACGGAGGTCATGACCTGAGCGTGGCAGCACGGAGGTCATGACCTGAGCGTGGCAGTATGGAGGTCATGACCTGAGCGTGGCAGCACGGAGGTCATGACCTGAGCGTGGCAGCACGGAGGTCATGACCTGAGCGTGGCAGCACGGAGGTCATGACCTGAGCGTGGCAGCACGGAGGTCATGACCTGAGCGTGGCAGCACGGAGGTCATGACCTGAGCGTGGCAGCACGGAGGTCATGACCTGAGCGTGGCAGCATGGAGGTCATGACCTGAGCGTGGCAGCACGAAGGTCATGACCTGAGCGTGGCAGCACGGAGGTCATGACCTGAGCGTGGCAGCACGGAGGTCATGACCTGAGCGTGGCAGCACGGAGGTCATGACCAGCGTGGCAGCACGGAGGTCATGACCCGAGCGTGGCAGCACGGAGGTCATGACCTGAGCGTGGCAGCACGGAGGTCATGACCTGAGCGTGGCAGCACGGAGGTCATGACCTGAGCGTGGCAGCACGGAGGTCATGACTGCTCACAATAATGTGTGCCAAGATGGAGAAGACTTAAAAACCATCCACACAGCTCCCTAAGCACAAAAAAACTGGATTTCTGTTTAACAACACTTTTCTGTGTAACTAAAACTTGCCGAGACGGAATAGTTTTAACGTAGAGGGAATAATATGAGATAAAGATAGTTACATAAAGAGTTTATTTTATATAGAAAGTCGCCGTCTATGAAGATTTACCAAGCGACTGCCTTGTCAGTGGCTAAACTCAAGGTACACTTAACCACCTGCGAGTTTGGCCTAAAAAAAAAAAAAAAGTAATGGTTACGTCTTCTGAATAAGCAGAGTAAAAAAATTGGTTTATGGAATAAATTTGCAAAAATCCTAACAAAAAAAAGTATGTTACATAATTGATTTTTTTTAATATAAAATAAAATCTAAGCAGTGTTACTTTATTAATGGTCCAAGTCGGACCGAAACGTCGTCGTAAGCTCCTCTCTTCTATGTTCGAGTTATTTGTGTATTGTACATGACCAAGTAACTGTATTACCTCCCTCAAGGTTATGTACACCAAGAGGTGTATGTCTCACGATGTATGGTGTATGTACCGTGAAAATTGACTTCAATCCCTATTTTAAGAATTAAAGTATCCTTGAGTGGTGGTGCACAGTTGTATTCACTATTAACAACTCTCATGTTGATAGGTTTTAAACCCAATTAACTTACCGATCTACATCACCTAACAAAAAGGGCCTCTTCTCCTCACCAAAAAAAAGAATATATATATATATATATATATATATATATATATATATATATCTATATATATATATGTATATATATATATATATATATATATATATATATATATATATATATATATATATATATATATATATATATATATGTATGTATTATACGCCATACTTCTTAGGCAAATGATAAATAATTTCCCAAATGAAATATTTTGCCTGCCGACACCCGCTCTAACAAGATGACCCCGACAAACTTACAGACACTTTAATGGGCTGCTCGTGAGGCTGGAGAGACAAGTTCTTCCTTCTCTTTCTCCCCGACACAAAATACTGGCAAGCTGCCTTGCTCCGAATTTTACCTCCCCCCATCAATCTTGAT
Source organism: Cherax quadricarinatus (assembly GCF_038502225.1). Classification (NCBI taxonomy): domain Eukaryota; kingdom Metazoa; phylum Arthropoda; class Malacostraca; order Decapoda; family Parastacidae; genus Cherax; species Cherax quadricarinatus. The sequence continues at coordinate 39,233,197 of NC_091311.1, forward strand.
TTAAAGAAAACGGCCGATTTCTTGCTTAGAACGTGTGGTAAAATGGATGACGAGTTTTCCTGTCTTGCCACAAGAGTGCGTGTAGCCGCAGTAATGGGGTTAATTGGTGTCTACTACTTGGGTATTTATGCCCTAACGCAAATGAAGATTTGTGTAGGTGTGTATCTATGTCACAAGTACAGATATCTCATAAACGTACACAAATGCTTGTAGTCTCACAGTGACAGGAAATATTCCAGGGATGGGTCACAGCAACAAGGGGTTACAGTTGGAAACTGAAGACTCGGATGAGTCACAGGGGTGTTAGGAAGTATTTCTTCAGTCACAGAGTTGTCAGGACGTGGAATGGTCTGGAAAGTGAGGTAGTGGAGGCAGGTATCATACATAGCTTTAAAAAGAGGTATGATAAACCTCATGGAGCACGGAGAGAATGGACCTAGTAGCGAGCAGTGAAGAGACGGGGCCAAGGAGCTATGAATCGGCCCCTGCAACCACAATTAGATGAGTACACTTAGGTGAGTACATACACACACACACACACACACACACACACACACACACACACACACACACACGACCTCAACATTCTAAGAAAAATGAAGCTGGCTCAGTAATCAATGCTCATTCCCACATTGAAAGTTTTTCGGGAAAATTCCAGTGCATCAGTTTTTCAATTAAACTTTCGACATTGAAGACCTGGACATGAGAGTCTCAAGTAGGAGTCACTATACTAAGCTGGTTGATGGTGGTAGTAGACATCGTAGTGGTGGTGGTTGATGTTGAGTGGTAGTGTTGGTGGTGGTTGTGTTGGTGGTGGTTGTATTGGTGGTGGGGGGTGATGGTGGTGATGAGATTTGTTGTGGTAGTGGTGAGGGTAGTATTTTTGGTATTGAATGTCATGGATGTAATGGTGGTAGTGGGGCTTGTGGTTGTTGCGAGCATAATGGTGCTTTGGTGGTAGTGGTAGTGGTGGTGGTGGCGGTGGTGTTTAGGTGAGCTGTAGAGATAGTAACAACAACGAAGCAGAAGGTAAGTCAATTGGAGAGTACATTCCCTGGAGTGAAAGAAAGTTTTGTGTAGTGAACCACACGTAAGACTGATCCAGTGGTCGTGAATACATAGAGTAAACCTGAGTTGTGATTCAGACGGAGTGAAAACCAATAGGCTTTTGAAGTAGACACACTCCCATTGTCATAGATATCTTCATAACCACGTAAGATACATGAATGGTTCCTCATTTCATATGTTTTAAGTCACGAGGAATCAGATTTTGCATATATTTTTATTGCTAAATGTACTTGAGCTATTTTTTAACCCTAAGAGCTACTTTTTTTTACCCTAAGAGCTACTTTTTTTTTACCCTAAGAGCTATTTTTTTACCCTAAGAGCTATTTTTTACCCTAAGAGCTATTTTTTACCCTAAAAATTTGTGATAATCAGCATTTTCATTCCAGTCACGATCATACATACGTGTATATTGAAAAGTACTTTAAAACAAAAATTATATACCATTTTAACGATGTTAGGAATGGATTTTTTGTTTGGTAATGGTTTGTTAAGATGGGCTTCGTTAGCGTAGGTAAAGATTATGTCAATTCTGTCATGTAGGTCCAATTTTCCCATACTGTTACTGTAGGGTGAGTGCCAGTGCTGTTGTACCAGTATAACTTCAAGTATTTAGTCTGATTATCTGTCACTTTCACATGTTCTTATTTTAAAGACTTACCGTCATGGGCAAAAAATTTTGCTTCTTTGCTAGAAGAGCATAACATGATCTGCCCATTATGGCGTCCATGCTACTGAAGTCGCTTCATTCCTTACTGGTCTCTTTCCCCTTTTAAAAAACTCATCAAATGACCTAGCAATGATCTTACATGCTATGCAGTTGATTATCAATAACACAGAGATGTCTGTTATCACTGAAGACCAGCTAGTGTGCGTAGTGATGAAAAACCCTCAAAGGGCTTTAATACGGTCGTAATATTAGGATTCCACTTAGAAAAGCAGACTTTAATGTCTCTTGGTAACCTACAAGGTTCTGGTTAGTCATCAGCAAATGGATGAAGCTGGAATAGCAACTCCAGGCACTGCCGATGTTTTCCGAAAGGCAATACATGTAACCATATCAATGAATTCTCATCAGGTGACATGTTTTGACATGGCTCTCCCGCAAAGCATATGATGCATATAAACCATGGTTACCATTGGAAAAATAAGCTGCTTCCAAATGTATCTGCTCTATCTGTACATCCCAAATCCTGCGGTCTGGCCGAATAGAGAAAGCACTACGTACTTTGATGCAGAGTGTGTAGGTTCGAATCCTATCGTGGACTGAGAAATAATGTATATATATATATATATATATATATATATATATATATATATATATATATATATATATATCATTGTATTTATGCTGGATATTTTCTATTAGGAACTTCGTATTGAATACAAAATCCTACTGCGCATCAATGAGCTTCTTTTGCTCTTTTCAGTGTGTGCAGTGTCCAAGCAACCTTTGTGAAAGGAAGACTCAGAGGAGCTTTGGTCTCGATAAAAAGCGACTCTGGATATATATATATATATATATATATATATATATATATATATATATATATATATATATATTTTTATATATATATATATATATATATATATATATATATATATATATATTTTAATTGCTGACATTTCTTGTCTTCTTCTGACTCTTCATTATGGTACGGAGAACATCAGCAACTTTTTAAATTATAAATAAAAGTATAATAGTTGGTAGACTCACCCAGACGTGTTTTTTTAACAATGAGATAACAGCACGTGTTTAACTGCAGTGTTATTGAACAGGAACAGCAGGTGCAGAGAGAGTTACCCTGTACGTCACAGCCAGCCCAAGAATGAATCCCGGCTCCTTGCGGCTGTGATCACTGAAGATTAAATGACTTTTTAAGTTCCGTTCAGTAGTTCTGCTTCTTCAGGATACGTGCGTCTCCTAAGAGTTTCCTTCTCATTTGGTAGTTACTGACGATCTGGCTCTACAGGCGGCATAAAAAAAATTGAACATCGTGCTCTTAGGATATTTTTTTTTCAGGCTCTCAGGAAGGCTGTAATAATGATACATTAGTAGAGCCTCTTGTAGTCGAAAAATATTTGTTTTATGACTCCAGAGGCACGTTCCAACGACCTAGCTGCTACAAGGTAAAATTACAATGCCATCACGGCAAAAACAAAGGTCATAGAATAATCAATACTCAGTCTTTTCCTCTGATGTGTTAGGATACTTTTTACCAGTCAAAGACAAGAGGTCTGAGAGACTTTATTTTTCAGCTTCAGATTGGCCAGCGTCTTGACTACATGCCAGTAATTTGTAGCCATGTGTATATTTTCACCCTTGACGTTCAGTGGGTCCCCAGTAAGGCTAAAAATCCTAAATTACATTAGCAGTTGATGTTTCAGATATTTCTTCATCTATCATCAGAATATGCTTTAAAGGATTTCAAATCAACGCTTCATTTATATCGGAAATTAGAAAAAATCAACTTTAGGATCAAGAAGACTCAGCTTGATTTGGAATTCTATGTTTTGATAAAGGATGAAAACACATCCGAAACATCAGAAAATTAAGCTACAATAAAAGATGATTTTTATGGCAATCTTGGTCCTACTTTTTATTCAAAATTCTATTGATAGGTGTTTCAGCACGCAGATTTAAGTCCTGAGAATGATGGTAAATCGCGACCAGTTATATGCATTTGAATAAATTATATAAAAAAAATGAAGAATTCAAATGAAAGAGGACGTATTAGTGCTGGCAACGGTGACAAATGAGATGCCACAAGGATCAGTGTTGGGACAAGTGCTCGTCTTCCTATACTTAATGACAAAGGAGATAAGAGGTTATATTTTCCTCTTCGACAACGAACGAAAAGAAGTGAGGATATGGATAGACTACCAGACGACTTGGGCAGACTACATTGATAGTCAGATAAATGATTAAATGAAGTCAGCACCAACAAGTGCGAAATTATAATAGTCATGGAAGGAGGAAGAAGCTCGAAGACGGCGTAAAGGCTTGGAGGATAGAGGTTGCAAAAAATCGAATAGAGAAAAGGACATTTGGGTAATTAAAACACCGACCACATCATCTGGGAATATTATCTGCGACATAAGTGGGTCAAGTAAACGTGAGAACGATTCAGTTCCCCTAGGCAATAAACAGTCAGGACACTACAACACCATATATCACACATGTCAGACTTACCACAGAACACACAGCGCCTGTATTGGACACAAACCTAATCAACCAAATGAAGAGATTCCCAGCATGACTGATCCCGGAAAGGCTAAGAGGACTGAGCATAACGAATATATAGGGAAAATAACCATGAAAGAAATATTTTATCAGAGGAGTTGATAGAAAAGACAGAGAAGACTGTCTGAAAGCTGGAGATCTAGATACAGGGGACACAAATCAAACTTTAAGACGTAAATAAGTAACAGTGAAATTTGCTTTATCAGAAATTAAGGTTTTCAGTTTGACATAAAATTTTCGCTTAAGTGAATAAGCTTACAGAGCTGTACGGATATGGTAAGATAATATAAATAAAAATAAGCCCACTTCAGTAAATATGCTTGTGATTTTACAAACAGTAGTGCATATTTGTACAATGGTTCTGAGCACACATAAATTTTGTAGGCATACATTAGTGACACATTATGTAGATTTAATCAAGGATAGCGCAATAATGTCAAGCAGTGCGATGCTGATCTCATTTACATCATACAAGGTCAGAGCTCGGAGGCTGGAGGTCAAATTATTCACACTACATTTCTAGGGAAACATAAAATAAACTGGTGTTGCGTGTTGGTGGTATGGTCTAAAAGTGTGACTGGTTGCTGGTCTAAATTTTAGAAAATGAACACGATGTAAGATTAATCCTAGCTGCGAAAAGTTTTCTGTGAGACTCCTTTCACGTCTGACCGATGGAAAACGACATCTCTTCTCTGAATGTGTGTGAGAGAGATAGAGACAGACATATTGATAGACAGATAGATAGACAGAGAAATAGATAGGTAGATAGATAGAGAGATGGAGGTAGAGAGAGAGAGAGTTTGTGTATGTGTATGTGTATGTGTATGAGTTTATGTGGGACCTTTGTCTAGGGGTTTGTCGTCTCTCCCTCCCTCCAGTTAACTGGCGAAGCCATAGCAGAAATAACAGCCAAGACACATCCTGACTCAGCTCTGCAGGTGCGAGAGAGAGACAGACAAACAGACAGAGAAAGAGAGGGGTTTCTGCTCACCCAAGCCTCCAGAACGACCTTGATCTCAAAATCAACAACAATGGCGACCACGACGACGATGACGAAGACGACGAAGACGACTAAGACGAGGGATATCTTTGAGCGAATTCCAGTAACTGACAAAGTTTGTTGTGGTTCAATGCCACCTTTGTCCTCTGTGGAACGTGAGAACGTGTGACTGAGTCGGGCTTGCTGCTGGTGTCACCTCCTGCCGAAGTATAGGTCACTCTTCAATTGCGGGATCCCTCACCCCCACTAAGTATATAATGAAAGAATAAAAGTCACAGTAACGTGGCTGGAACAATTCAATATTCAACCACAATATGTAGAGGAAACTTTAGACGACGTTTTGCTCCCTCCTGGACTATTCTCAAGTTACATAATAATAATTATTTTGAGTAAAGTGCAGATTTGTTATGGGAATCTTTGAGAATAAAAGTGAGCAAGTCTTTAGGTGAAGGAAATAATCTCTACCAAGTCTCAGAACGAGGGTAAACAACCTCTCCGTGACGACCAAGTGCCAGGGCGAAAGGAACAACCTCTCTCTTCCTACCAAAACAGTACTCACTACGTCCATAAACAAACATTATTTCCTCCCATAATATCTTCCAGAATTGCAGTCTTACACCTCATGCAAAATTCAAGGAAACTCTCAGAGGATTTATGAGTATTCTCTTAATTACTCAGATCTAGATATGAAAGAGTATGCACTTTTAGTGTTACATATTAGGCTGTTATGAGCACTGGTAAGTCTTAAATAGTGACCGATAGGATTGTACTGCAAGTATTCAGCGTCTGAGAATACCTCATAGTTCTTATAAGCGAACTCCTGGTAATGGAAGTTTGGTGATTGTGCGTCCTGTAGCATCAGAGTGAGGCAGGCCAACATGCGTCTAGGTGTAGCATTAAAACAAGACTTTCCAGCATGAAGCAGAACTTTAGGTAGACTGAGTGTTCCCACCACGTAACTGGCACGTATAGTTCCCACCATGTAACCAGTCATGCTGAGTATTGTAGCAGCACACTGCGAGTGTCCCCAATGTGTAACCAATCATGCAGAGTAATGTAGCAGCACACTGCAAACATTCGCACCATGTAATTATTAGGGTATACAGACTAGGGTAGCAGCACACTGTTGATATGCCCCCACAATTTTTAATGTTTAACTCACGCCCCGTGTGTCACAACTATGTAATAAATTATGTATATGCTAAAATTACGTATATGCTGCTTAATAAGACACATGTGCAACACCTGCGCATTGCACATATTACACCAGTTGTTTCACATGTGTGCTGTACATCAACCTGTCGGTGTTCTACAGCCGTGATCAGAAAATGTTTGTGAGTTGTCTACCATGTAATTACGATTTTCTTTTACTACGATCACAGATAATAATGGCCTGTTGACCTGGTCGTAATGGGTCTTGGAGCGAAAATAATCACAGCAGTAGTCTTTAACTTGTATTTTCCTTCACCAGTTAGATACAGCTATGTGCACTTATGTACACTATGTACATGGAATTGAAATATAAGTGTACCACACGGTGTTTAAAGGCAAAGACAAAAGCCAGAGAGAGAGCACCGTTCTTCAACTATCTAAAGGCAAGTCTGGTAAGGGCTGACTGTAAGTGAAGCCACATCACCTTAGCCCTTGACAGGCCCGCCTGTGATTGGTTAATGAACCAAGGTACTGATTTAACGATGGGTACCCTTACCGATAAACCCTTAGCACCTGGTTCGCTGGTTGGGAGGCAGCCTATATGGGAGTGTGTACATGCTCCGAATAAAGTGTAACGTACTCTTTGAATGGGATATCTTTCATGGTACAGGACTTATTTTTGTATTACGCCAGACTCACCACCGTCAGACGTACCACCGCCCAGCGCACCACCAGCAGGCGCACCACTGCAGACATCACTTTCCACTCGCTCTACCGGATCAAAAAGAGGATTTACCCACGGGCTATGTGCCTTGTTTGGTCCTCTCATGGTGTTCACTTTATTATTATTATTATTATTGTTATTATTATTATTAGTAGTAGTAGCAGTAGTAGTAATAATAGTATTAATATTAGTAGTAGTAGTGGCAGCAGTAGCAGAAGTAGTAGCAGTAGTAGTAATAGTAGTAGTAGTAGTAGTACCAATAGTAGAAGTAGTATTAGTAGCAGCAGTAGTAGTAACAGTAGTAGTAGTAATAATAGTAGTAGTAGTAGTACAGTGCCAGTAGTAATATCAGTAGTAGTAGTAGTAGCACTATTATCATTGCACTCTTAATGTTATGCTTAGAGTCGATCACTCTCTCTCTCTCTCTCTCTCTCTCTCTCTCTCTCTCTCTCTCTCTCTCTCTCAATAAAAATAATAAGAGAGCATCACTCACATATAATATTCCTGCTGCAGTAAACGCATCCCATAGAAAACATTAAAGGCCGCTATGTTGCAATAAAATTTATATATGGCTAGCCGTGCATATAATCTGGATTATTTATTTGTAATTGCTTCTACCATTACCCAAGGCATAAAGTGTGTGGAAAAACAAGCACAAAAATTCCTTTTATAATTATTTTTTCTGTCACATGTTGGCCCAAAATGAGAGAAATTAAAGCATGAATTTGTTGGAAATTGATTTGTTTATTATTGCGATACTATTCTGAAGAATTATTTAATTAGTGAATATGTTTTTTTTTTCTTTATAAAGGGTGGAGGTAGGGGACGCTCTCTGCCAACCTGAACGCAGAGAGCGTTCCCTATTTTTATCCCTATTTAAGAACTAAAGTGCAGTAGGACCGCCGTATCCGCGGGTCCAGTTTCCGCTGTTTCAGTTATCCATTGTTTACCCTGGCCCGAAAATAACCCTTAATTTTGCTTAATAATGACACTAAAGTACAAGGATAGTGATGGTGCTAATTCTCGACTTAACTTATCAAATAAACTTTATCACAGGCATGTATGAAACGAAAAATTGCTTAAATATAAGTTACGCTACTATCCACAGTAGATCTTGGAACTTATCCCCCGCGGATACGGGGGTTCTACAGTATTCTTGACTGGTGATGAACAGGTTTCGTGTACCCTATGTGTCCCTTGTTTGGTGGAAAGGTTTTTAATCCACTAAACCAATAAACTGGCTGTGTGTGTGCATGTTGTTACTACCTATGTGTGTTTGATGTTGCTCTGTGTAAGTGTATGTTGTTAGTTCCTGTGTGTGTGTGTGTGGGTGTGTGTGTGTGCGTGTGTGTGTGTGTGTGTGTGTGTGTGTGTATTGTTATTCCCCGTGTGTGTGTTTAACCACTTTGTGAATGTATGTATAATGTCACTCAACGTGTGTTGTTAATCTCACTGTTTGTTTATAATGGCACTGTGTGTGTGCGTGTTTGTGTGTACGTGTGTGTGTGTGTGTGTGTGTGTATGTATGTATGTGTGTGTGCGCGTGTGTGTGTGTGCGTGTGTGTGTGTGTGTATGTGTGTGTGTGCATGTGTGTGTGTATTTGTGTGCATGTGTGTGTATGTATGTGGGTCGAGTCTTAGCTCCTGGCCCCGCCTCTTCACTAAACAAACAGAAAAACCATCGCTGCGGACAGGATTCGAACCTGTGCGGGAAGAGCCCAATGGATTTCAAGTCCATCTCCTTAACCACTCGGACACCGCAGCGTGTGTGTGTGTTACCAATTGGTCCTAAGCACATGTCGATTAGACACTAGGCCTGTTGTATGTGCATGCGTGTGTATGTGTGTGTGTATGTATGTTAGTGTGTGTGTGTATGTGTGTGTGTGTGTGTGTGTGTATTAACATTTGGTCCTAGGCACATGTCGATTAGACACTAGACCTGTTGTATGTGCATTCGTGTGTGTATATGTATGTTAGTGTGTGTGTGTGTATGTATGTTAGTGTGTCTGTGTGTATGTGTGTGTGTATGTGTGTGTGTGTGTGTGTACTCACCTATTTGTGGTTGCAGGGGTCGAGTCACAGCTCCTGGCCCCGCCTCTTCGTTGATTGCTACTAGGTCCTCTCTCTCCCTGCCCCATGAGCTCTATCATACCTCGCCTTAAAACTATGTATGGTTCCCGCCTCCACTACGTCACTTTCTAGGCTATTCCACGGCCTGACTACTCTATGACTGAAGAAATACTTCCTAACATCCCTTTGATTCATCTGAGTCTTCAACTTCCAATTGTGACCTCTTGTGTCTGAGTCCCTTCTCTGGAGCATCCCGTCTTTGTCAACCTTGTCTATTCCGCGCAGTATTTTATATGTCGCTATCATGTCTCCCCTGACCCTCCTGTCCTCCAGTGTCGTCAGGCCGATTTCCCTCAACCTTTCGTCGTAGGACAATCCCCGTAGCTCTGGGACTAGTCTTGTTGCATACCTTTGCACTTTCTCTAATTTCTTGACATGCTTGACTAGGTGTGGATTCCAAACTGGTGCTGCATACTCCAGTATGGGCCTGACGTAAATGGTATACAGAGTCTTAAACGAATCCTTACTGAGGTATCGGAACGCTATCCGTAGGTTTGCCAGGCGCCCGTATGCTGCAGCAGTTATCTGATTGATGTGCGCCTCAGGAGATATGCTCGGTGTTATGCTCACCCCCAGATCTTTTTCCTTGAGTGAGGTTTGCAGTCTTTGGCCATCTAAACTATATTGTGTCTGCGGTCTTCTTTGCCCTTCCCCAATCTTCATGACTTTGCATTTCGCAGGGTTAAATTCAAGGAGCCAGTTGCTGGACCAGGCTTGTAGCCTGTCCAGGTCTCTTTGTAGTCCTGCCTGATCCTCGTCCGATTTGATTCTTCTCATTAACTTCGCATCATCTGCAAACAAGGACACTTCTGAGTCTATCCCTTCCGTTATGTCGTTCACATATACCAAGAACAGCACAGGTCCTAGGACTGACCCCTGTGGAACCCCGCTTGTCACAGGCGCCCACTCTGACACCTCGTCGCGTACCATGACACGTTGTTGCCTCCCTGTCAGGTATTCTCTGATCCATTGCAGTGCCTTTCCTGTTATGTGTGCCTGATCCTCTAGCTTTTGCAGTAACCTCTTGTGAGGAACTGTGTCGAAGGCCTTCTTGCAGTCCAAAAATATGCAGTCTATCCACCCCTCTCTCTCTTGTCTTACTTCTGTCACCTTGTCATAAAACTCTAGTAGGTTTGTGACACAGGATTTTCCTTCCCTGAAACCGTGTTGGTTGTCAATTATACACTTGTTTCTTTCCAGGTGCCCCACCACTCTCCTCCTGATGATCTTCTCCATGACCTTGCATACTATACACGTTAGTGATACAGGTCTGTAGTTTAGTGCCTCATGTCTGTCTCCCTTTTTAAAAATTGGGACTACATTTGCCATTTTCCATACCTCAGGGAGTTGCCCAGTTTCAAATGATGTGTTGAAGATCTTTGTTAATGGCTCACACAATATCTCTGCTCCCTCTTTAAGGACCCATGGAGAGATGTTGTCTGGTCCCACCGCCTTTGAGGTGTCAAGTTCGCATAGCAGCTTCTTCACCTCCTCCTTGGTTATATGTACCTCATCCAGCACTTGCTGGTGTGCCCCCCTGTTCTCATTTCTTGGAGTCCTACTGGTTTCCACTGTAAATACCTCTTTAAATCTTGTGTTGAGCTCCTGACATACCTCTCGGTCGTTTCTTGTGAATTCCCCATCACCCTTCCTCAGTCTGATTACCTGGTCCTTGACTGTTGTTTTCCTCCTGATGTGGCTGTACAACAGCTTCGGGTCAGTCTTTACTTTTGATGCTATGTCATTTACATATTGTCTCTGAGCCTCCCTTCTTATCTGTGCATATTCGTTTCTGGCTCTTCGGCTGATTTCTTTATTTTCTTGAGTTCTCTGTCTTCTGTACCTTTTCCATTCTCTAGTACACCTAGTTTTTGCCTCCCTACACCTTTGGGTGAACCAAGGACTCGTTCTGTTCTTCCCATTATTTCTGTTTCCCTTGGAACAAACCTCTCCTCTGCCTCCTTGCATTTTGTTGCTACATAGTCCATCATTTCTTGTACTGGTTTTCCTGTCAGTTCCCTCTCCCACTGAATGTCTTGAAGGAAGTTCCTCATGCCTGAGTAGTTCCCCCTTTTGTAGTTTGGTTTTTCCCAGCCTATTCCTGCTACTCTCTCCACTTGGAGCTCAACTATGTAGTCGAAGCACAGAACCACATGATCACTAGCTCCCAGGGGCCTTTCATACATGATACCCTCGATGTCCGAACTACTCATGGTGGATACAAGGTCCAACCTTGCTGGTTCATCCTCTCCTCTCTCTCTAGTAGTGTCTCTAACATGTTGATGCATGAGGTTCTCCAGTACCACATCCATCATCTTGGCTCTCCATGTTTCGGGACCCCCATGGGGCTCCAGGTTTTCCCAGTCAATCTCCTTGTAATTGAAATCACCCATAACTAGTAACTTTGCTCCCCCCATGTGTGCTCTCCTGGCCACCTCGGCTAGTGTGTTGATCATTGCTCTGTTGCTCTCATCGTATTCTTCTCTTGGCCTCCTGCAGTTCTGTGGTGGGTTGTACATTACTGCAGTTATCACCTTATGTCCCTCAGACTGGATTGTTCCTACTAAGTAGTCCCTTTCGCCCATGCCATCCATTCCTTCCATTTTCTCAAAACCCCACTGTTTTTTAATGAGCAGTGCAACTCCTCCTCCCCCTCTCCTCCCTCTGTCTTTCCTGAAGATTTGATATCCGGATGGAAAGATTGAATCTGTTATTATTCTGGTGAGTTTTGTTTCTGTGAGTGCTATTATGTCTGGGGATGTCTCTTTGATTCTTTAGTGCCACTCCTCATACTTGTTTGTTATTCCATCTGCATTTGTATACCACACCTTCAACTTCTTTTCTAAGACTGTGGTCTGGGAAGTATATTGGGGTTGGGGAAGTGGGAGACCTGGTAAGGAACTATGGGTTGTTGCTGTGGGGGTGAAGTTTGTAATGTAGTGGGTGGGGGCATTGGATGTGGCATGGGTGTTTTGATTTAGAGTGTTTGGTTGCACTGGGGTTGACCTGGTTGGGAGGCTTCTATAGAAAGTTGTGAGGGAGGCTGTATTTGGTCTTCTTCCTGTGTGTGTGTGTGTGTGTGTGTGTGTGTGTGTGTGTGTGTGTGTGTGTGTGTGTGTGTGTGTGTGTGTGTGTAATTTTGTGTGGAATTATGTGTGGGTTTATTATGTACTGAAAGGTAGGCTAGTGCGTTGTAATGTAGTCTCAGTGGTCCTTTCCTGCCCACAACTTCTTGTGACCTGACCCCCAACCTCCTGGGGCTTGACCGGCACGTACTTACTGTGTGTGTGTGTGTGTGTGTGTGTGTGTGTGTGTGTGTGTGTGTGTGTACTCACTTATTTGTACTCACCTATTTGTGGTTGCAGGGGTCGAGTCACAGCTCCTGGCCCCGCCTCTTCGCTGATTGCTACTAGGTCCTCTCTCTCCCTGCCCCATGAGCTCTATCATACCTCGCCTTAAAACTATGTATGGTTCCTGCCTCCACTACATCACTTTCTAGGCTATTCCATGGCCTGACTACTCTATGACTGAAGAAATACTTCTTAACATCCCTTTGATTC
>NC_091311.1:39253571-39271071 GCF_038502225.1 Cherax quadricarinatus
TTAGAAGTCCTTGCGTTTCCTCCTTTTTTTCTAGCTGATATTTATTGTCATCTTTATTCCTCATTCCCCTTTCTCCACCGCCTCATCTCAAAATTATATTCAGTTCTTTTCAAAAATCTCTGTCATCCTAAATCTGTTAATCCTCCTCATCCATGAACCTTATTGCTTGTCTCCTTATTTTTCTCTTCTGTTTTATGTGACAGTATATTAATTTGGACTCTGTTTTAAACTTTACTGGTATGTCTTTTCCTAATTGCCCTCTACTTCCCAAATCCATTTTTTTATTTAACGTAGTCATGCCTCGCTCCTCTGTTTACTTGTTTTCATATTTCCCTTTTTTTTCGTAAATTTGTGTGACTGATTACGTGAGTGCTTGTTTACATGTATTTCTTGTGTATGCTTGCTTGTGGATGTTTCTTTACATATATTCTTTATTGTGTGTGCTTGTTTATATACGGTTATGCGTACCTTTTTTGTGTGCTTGCCTGTTTCCACTTCACTGTGTGTGCTCGTTTGTGTATTCTTATTTGTGGGTACTTGTGTGCTGCTTGTGTGCTGCTTGTGTGCTGCTTGTGTGCTGATGGTGTGCTGCTTGTGTGCTGCTTGTGTGGATCTGTGCATGCCTGGGTGTTAGTCTACTGGTGTGGGTCGCATCCTGGGACAAAACTGACCTAATTTGCCCGAAATGCTCAGCATAACAAGCGGCTTTCTGTATAGTAGTGTGTTGTTGATGTCAGCTAGGACTATATACCTTGTACATGTACTTGTAGAAATAGAGATATTATTATTATTATCAAACTCTCGGTGACTTATTATTGTACCTTCACTTTATTTATTGTTGAAAACATTGGCTAATAAAACTCCCCGTCATTATGTCCTTCAGTAATAGAAAACGGGTGTTATTACATCAATGAAAAAATAGTCAAAGTGAATACTCATTTAAAAAGTAATTCTTACAAATGTAGAATAATATTACTAATGACATTATAGAAATAGTTAGTTACCTGTTAGGATGATAACAGGTCACTGACTATGAATATCGTTTGCGATACATGTACTATATATATATATATATATATATATATATATATATATATATATATATATATATATATATATATATATATATATATATATATATATATATATATAAATGGGTGTGAAGCATGGGTGATGAATGTTGCAGTGAGGAGAAGGCTGGAGGCAGTGGATTTGCCATTTCTGAGAGCAATGTGTGGTGTGAATATAATGCAGAGAATTCGCAGTCTGGAAGGTAGGAGGAGGTGCGGGATTGCCAAAACTGTTATCCAGAGGGCTGAGAAAGGGTTGTTGAGGTGGTTCGGGCATGTAGAGAGAATGGCACGAAACAGAATGACTTCAAGAGTGTATAAATCTGTAGTGAAGGGAAGGCGGGGTAGGGGGCGGCCTAGGAAAGGTTGGAGGGAGGGGGTAAAGGAGGTTTTGTGTGCTAGGGGTTTGGACACCATGGTTGTTCAACACATTTAAATATAGCTTTGTGTAAAAACAGTGAACGTTAAGGTGTTAGGGACAGAAAGATATTGAAAGATATAGAGTGGGAGTTGTCACAGTTGTTTTTAGACGATGACACGGTGCTTTTGGAAGATCTGAAGAGAAGTTGCGAATGTTGATACCCAAATTTGGAGTATATGTAGGAGAAGGAAATTAAAAGAAAACACGAGTGTCAAATTAAATAAGCAGTGAGAGATAGGGTAGTATGGAGGAAGCAAATGTGTTCAGATATCTGGGACTATATATATATATATATATATATATATATATATATATATATATATATATATATATATATATATATATATATATATATATTTGTGTGTGTGTGTGTAAATGCTTTTCACCTTTTCTCTATACGGTGATTTTAGACTCAGACCATTTTCATTGTTTTTAGTGAGCATTGCACTCAACTTCTCTCCAGACATCTCACTAACGTTTTTATTTTTCCTTTCCATTTAGCTTCTCTGTACAGAGAGAGAGAGAGAGAGAGAGAGAGAGAGAGAGAGAGAGAGAGAGTATTCCTTCACTTGTCCAGGATCCACTTTTCGCCTTCATTGCATCACCTACTTACAGCTCTTTTTTTTCCTCATGTTGCTGTTAACATTTCTGTAATGCCACTAGAGTGCATCCTCTCCTGCTGCTGACGGAGGAAGGAAGGAAGGAAGTAAGAGAAGAGTGGAGAAAGAGAAAGTGAGAGAGAGAGAGAGAAAGATAGAGAGAGAAACAGAGAGAGAGAAAGAGAGAGAGAAAGGGAAACAATGAGAGCTTGTACTTTCCTCTCAATACTCCCTGAGTCACTACACACACACACACACACACACACACACACACACACACACACACACACACACACACACACACACACACACACACACACACACACACACACACACACGCGCGCGCGCGCGCGCGCGCAGTTGTCAGGAAGTGGGATAATCTGGAAAGTGAGGTAGTGCAGGCAGGAACCATACGTAGCTTTAAGACGAGATACGATGAAGCTCATGGAGCAGGGAGAGAAAGGACCTAGTAGCAATCAGTGAAGAGGCGGGGCCAGGAGCTGAGTCTCGACCCCTGCAACCACAAATAGGTGAGTACACACACACAGAGGAGAAAGAAGACCTAATAGCAATCAGTGAAGAGGCGGGGCCAGGAGCTACAAGTCGACCCCTGCAACAACAAATAGTTGAGCACAAATAGGTGAGTGCACACACACACACACACACAACACCAGTAACAAATGGAACATTATATCATAAGAGGGTACAAAAGCACAGATTAGCACACCTAAGCCAACCACTTGCACAAATCTTCAGTGGAAACAGGTGATCTCCCCAATACCAGAGTAACTTCAACATTCCAGAGAAGTGACGGACAGATAATACTGAAGAACACAACGACAGCCCAGACAAATATTCCATGGGAAAATGCGAGGTAAATTATCCGGAAATATTAGGTTCAGCAACTACAGATTAGTAGCTTCATTAGGTTTAAAGCTTATCGACTGCACGAGGGTCATTAAGGGCGCACCTCACCTGTGCACATCTAGCAAGGTATCCCTGCAACGTAGTTCCCTTATAAAGACATGAAATGCTGAGCAGATCTCTAAATTATATGACGTTTCGCCCGGGATTGAGCCTTATCAAGTCGGACATGAGCGAAATGTCGTCTGTAGCCACTTGTTGGCTTGTTACCGGAGTCCTAGCAACTGATTCTGGTAACTTAGCTAACAAGATAACGTAGCACAATACACTAGTATCCTAACCTAATAACCTATCTTGGCAAACTTCACCTAGCTTTGCTAAAAAAAAAAATAGGCAATACTGAATATGTTAATTTACCTAAGTCATCTAAGAATTTGCATAGTTTTATTGAACTCTTTTTTAAGGGGAGTGAAGGGACATAGTCGAATCTTTAGATGGTTCCACATATTTGCTAATCATTATATTCATAAAATTAAATTTACGTAATAACTCCAAAATAACTACTGTGAACACGTAGATTACATTTTTTTCCCGAGACAATATGTGGATCAATATATCCATACTGTTATCACAGACATGGAGAACCTGTAGGTTCGTAGAGATCATACAGCGCCTGGGGAATGAAAAGTAAACATGAGCTCACGAAGGGCAATTCTTACCTAAATTAAATTATCTAAGCACTACTTTTGAAGCGCTGCTGAATTCACTCAGGATATTAATCATTTTAGTTACTGTATTTTGCTGCAATAAGCTGATCACCTGCCAATTTAAAGTACACTACTCTTGGGTAAATACCAGGAGACCTGTGTGATGTACGTACGTGAATCAGAAACCAATTGTCGAGCGCTTCCCAGCTCACTTAAAATAAAATGCTCTGCCCTGCAGTTACTGTCGTATATTTATATTGTGATAAAGCGTTCCGACAGATGTATTTAACACTGAACGAGGAACATTTCATATACAAACCGGGATTTATCCTTCAGCTTATGAAATATATTACCACTCCTCTGCACGAAATATTTCAACAGTTTCAGAAGAAAAGTGAATATGCTGGATTTGGAATTTGTTAAAAAAAAAATTGTTCGAAATATGTTCTAATTACATATGTACCCAAGTTTAATTCCAGGAAAGTAGAAACTTTTGACTGATGCCGCTATTTACCTAACAGGAAATAGGTGCCAGTGTATTCGCTGATTTAAGTGGATGTTATGCTGGGAGATGGTATTATAAATATTGTACTAGCCTTTGAAATAAGCTCAAGTATTATAACAGCTTTTTAACGAGTATATTCAACAAAATTAAAAAGTAGTGTAATAGCACTGGCCTCATTGAGATTAAACACGAAATCACATTTTTTTCAAACTCAACAAATCAAACTTCTCATATTTTTTTTCCTAAATTTGAGTTAAACGACTTATATTTCAGAAAAAAATGATCTCACACAGCATACTATGTGACATCTGCGTTATCATTATACACTTCTGTATAGAAAAATATAATTAAAGATTTCTTCCACCGGAGCATCACTGCTATATTTTCTCCAGAGAAATATAAATTGACTTCACTCAGTTCAGTCTCCTTCTTGAGTCAAAATTTATTAGAACGTTTTATATATATATATATATATATATATATATATATATATATATATATATATATATATATATATATATATATATATATATATATATACATTTCGCGTATTCTTGCGAATTCCTAGCATTGTAAAAATCTCAGTAGGCTGATGCATGCAGGGGATTAGATGAAAAGCTGTAAGCCTCCTGCTTGAAAGCTGGCTGCCTTGGATCTAAACGTCTAGCGTGAGCTGGGCGTCAAGGTATTGGACCAGTGTAGCACGGTTGGTAAAGCACTGTGTACCTTGTTCCAAGGTTCGGAGGTTAGAGTCTCCTTCAGCCAGAGATCAGTGTTTGTGAATATTTCGCCTGTTCTTGCGAATTCCTTATATATATATATATATATATATATATATATATATATATATATTTATATGCACTTTAAAGGAGGGGTTTGGGATATTGGCAGTTTGGAGGGATATGTTGTGTATCTTTATACGTATATGCTTCTAAACTGTTGTATTCTGAGCACCTCTGCAAAAACAGTGATTATATGTGAGTGTGGTGAAAGTGTTGAATGATGATGAAAGCATTTTCTTTTTGGGGATTTTCTTTCTTTTTTGGGTCACCCTGCCTCGGTGGGAGACGGCCGACTTGTTGAAAAAAAAAAAAAAAAAAAAAATATATATATATATATATATATATATATATATATATATATATATATATATATATATATATATATATATATATATATATATATATATATATATATATATATACAGATGATACGTAGCTACAAATAGATCATTATAATCATTACAAGAGACAGTATCACAAAACCTTCAGCAGAGAGTCGTTTATCATGTGAATGTGACTTTTATGCCTTCATGTAATATATTGAAGGAAATTACAAAAGCAATTGGCTCATAAATTTACTGTATATTTCATGATAGAGAAGGTCAGTCTCCGTTCTATTTTAAAGCCATTATTCGTCAGTACTCACAATGTCAACACTTACAAATTCAGCACCAAATCAACACTCACAGCATCAACACTCAAAGTTAGCACTCGCATGTCAACACACACACACACACACACACACACACACACACACACACACACACACACACACACACACACACACACACACACACACACACACACACACACATATTACCACTCACTTGCACATGTCAGCACTCACCTGTCAAACCCCATCCATTAACCTTTCCTCGTCAAAAAAAAGTCACCCCTCTACCATTATCCTTCAGCTCCTAACATCTCACTCTCAATTTCTCTCTGTAGAAGCACCAGCATCAACAAGCCTTTCCTTCCACACTACAGCATTCTATCTCCAGCGCTCTGTCACTGTCTGTCCCAGTAGCATAAATTCACCGTTTAAATGCACTTCTGTCAGGGCTCACCCGTCACTGCTCCTCTCTCCGTCGCTGACAGAAGGCATCTGCTACAGCTGTAATCACGATGCAGGCACTGGGAATAAAAATATAAAGGGGGAAGTGGAGACGAAAATTTAAATTGTCAGCTAGCAGAAAACCCTTTCTCTGCCTTCTCGGCTGAACCTCCAGAATGTTTCCTCCGTCTTCCAGATTTCGGACCGATTTCTTGGCAGAGTTATTTTTTTTTTTCAAGTTACGTGGGCAGTGAAATTACTGTGAAGGATACATTTTGAAACCTGTGTAATTCTGAACGATCTTTGTGGCTGTAATGTCTTCTTCTATAATGAAACCTATATTTAGTAACTTCACAGTAGTACTGTCTCATGTAGAGAGACCTACATACAGTAACTTGACTGTAGTTATGTCTTCTACAGTAAGACCTACATAAATTCAAGGAAAGACAATATCATGATTGAAATGCCTTCTTCTATGGTCACTCTGGTTAAAACATAAGAGTTTATGCTGAGTGAAGAGGATGATATGCAGTGACCAATTACATTAACATTGAATGAACGAGTTTCTTGTGGAAATTCTCCGAAATCCTTAAGGACTGATGGAAAAACTAACCTTTAGTTTTTCCTTCATAATAATCTTGAAGTTTTTATCATTATTATTATTATTATTATTATTATTATTATTATTATTATTATTATTGTTATTGTTGTTGTTGCTGCTGCTGTTGTTGTTATCGATCCAAACAAGTGAAGGGTAGCTCCAGTTCTTGGATCAACACGTAATGTTGATCCAAAAATAGGCTGTAAACAATAGCCTACAATGGCTGTTGTTTACAGCCATTGTAGGATTATCATCTTTACTGATGTGAGTCGACGGTGAATGAGTCAACGTTGTGTGAGTTAACGCTGTGTGAGTCAACGGTGTGTGAATCAACTGTGTGTGAGTGTGAATGAGGGATTGGCCTAACTTTCGTGAGCAGCATTCCTCTCCAGCTGGCTGGAAAATCAAGGCACTGACGCCTCCAGTGCCACATGGCACAGGTCCGTGGCAGCACAGGTCAGTGACTCTTCCATCGGCTTCCAACAGGACAATGTTCGTGGGGTTGGTTGGTTAATTGGGCTTAAGACTACTGACTGATCAAAGGGCCATTAAGGCTGCTTGTTGCCTTCTCACCGCTAGTCAAGAATTACTCTACTCACTATATTAATCCTTAAAGTAATCTCTTAGTATATACACCGAAAGATATACACCTTTCGCTGCCCAATACCTGCCAGTCTATTTATATTATTACACTGTTGTCGGTTAATTATGCGTAAAGATATATTAAGTCATGTTAATTTAACCTAATCGAACGCAATCTAACCTTAAGTGCCGACGTTCTGCTGACAGCTGACAGTCTTCTCTAGTCGTATGACCGATTGAAATTCGAGTTACGAACAGATGTATAACCAAAACACTTTCCCAGGTAAGTGATTCTTAGTAAAAATGGAAAAGAAATGGGAGTAATTATATTGCTCTTTGCTGATGGCACAGTACTTTTAGGAGACTGAAAAGGAAACTTGAGGTTAGTGGATTATTATTATTACTATTATTATTATTATTATTATTATTATTATTATTATTATTATCATTATTATTATATTTGCTTATCATTATTTATTGCTATCTTTACTAGATTTAATATTAGTATTACTTTCAGATACTGCTCAGCGTGAAAGTATAAATATTATTATTATTATTATTATTTTTATTATTATTATTATTATTATTATTATATTAACCAATATTATTATTTTTATTGCTGTCTTTATTAAACTTAATATTTTTATTAACCTCAGATACCACTCAGCGTAACATTATAAATACTATTATTATTATTATTACTATTATTATTATCATTATTATTATATTGGCCAATATCATTATTCTATTACCGTCTTTACTAGACTTAATATTATTATTACTCTCAGATATTACTCAGCGTAAAGTATAAAAAACTGAAGCTGATGACTGGTCAAAAATTGCTCAAATGACTTTTAAATTACTTAAACTTTTGAAACAATTTTTCCTCTGCCAGCAAATCTACAGTAAACGATTTGTGGAAAATTTAACTTGGAGAAATTAGAAAGTGTTTTCCCCTCACAGTTACCCCTCCACTCCCCACACAATTACCTCTCTATTCCCCTCACAATCATTCGTCCACTCCTCTCATAGTCAACACAACACTCATCTCAGAGTTATACGTCTACTTTCTTCACAATCATCCCTCCACTTCTCCTTCACTCTTTCACGTCCTTACTGCTAACGCTACTGTTCCATGCTCCTACTGTCAGCACTATACTCCCTTGTCCCTACTGTCAGCATCACTGTTTCATTCTATTACTGTCAGCACCATTGTTCCATGTTCCTTCTGTCAGTACCGCCGTTCCATGTCCCGACTATCAGCACTACATTTCCATGTCCCTACTGTCAGCACTATAGTTTCTCGCTCTTCTATACATTATACATTACAAACAGCTTCTATATACATTACAAACAGCTTCTGAAGTTTATGTAAACAAAGATGGCGTCATAAATACAAGAGAGAGGATATTGCATTTACGCCCGTAACTCCAGAAGTCATTAAACTTTCAGTAGACGCAAGAGAAAGCAATTTGGAAAGTGAAATAAAACTTGAATATATTAGATGCTTTGGGCAGTGTGTTGATAGTGAGTTTTGTTGCGGTCGGAATGATAGGAACTCGTCTCACTGTGTCGTGGAACCTGGGCAATGGTATGTGTTCTCTGACAGCTTGATGTGTGATGGTTGTTGTAGTTGATATTGTTGTTGATGTAGTTGGTGCTGATGGAGGTGGTGGTAATCAATATCGATGTTGGTGGTGGTCGTGGTGGTGATCAGTATTGATGGTGATGATCAGTATTGATGTTGATGGTGGTGTTGGAGTTGGTGGTGATTGGTGGAAAAATAAACATATGTTCCTACTAAGTAGTCCCTTTCGCCCGTGGAAGGAATGGATGGCACGGGCGAAAGGGACTACTTAGTAGGAACAATCCAGTCTGAGGGACATAAGGTGATAATTGCAGTAATATACAACCCACCACAGAACTGCAGGAGGCCAAGAGAAGAATACGATGAGAGCAACAGAGCAATGGTCGACACACTAGCCGAGGTGGCCAGGAGAGCACACATGGGGGGAGCAAAGTTACTAGTTATGGGTGATTTCAATCACAAGGAGATTGACTGGGAAAACCTGGAGCCCCATGGGGGTCCCGAAACATGGAGAGCCATAATGATGGATGTGGTACTGGAAAACCTCATGCATCAACATGTTAGAGACACTACCAGAGAGAGAGGAGAGGATGAACCAGCAAGACTGGACCTTGTATTCACCTTGAGTAGTTCTGACATCGAGGATATCATGTATGAAAGGCCCCTGGGAGCTAGTGATCATGTGGTTCTGTGTTTCGACTACATAGCTGAGCTCCAAGTGGAGAGAGTAGCAGAAATAGGGTGGGAAAAACCAAACTACAAAAGGGGGAACTACTCAGGCTTGAGGAACTTCTTTCAAGACATTCAGTGGGAGAGGGAACTGACAGGAAAACCAGTACAAGAAATGATGGACTATGTGGCAAGAAAATGCAAGGAGGCAGAGGAGAGGTTTGTTCCCAAGGGAAACAGAAATAATGGGAAGAACAGAACGAGTCCTTGGTTCACCCAAAGGTGTAGGGAGGCAAAAACTAGGTGTACTAGAGAATGGAAAAGGTACAGAAGACAGAGAACTCAGGAAAATAAAGAGATTAGCCGAAGAGCCAGAAACGAATATGCACAGATAAGAAGGGAGGCTCAGCGGCAATACGAAAATGACATAGCATCGAAAGTCAAGACTGACCCGAAGCTGTTGTACAGCCACATCAGGAGGAAAACAACAGTCAAGGACAAGGTAATCAGACTGAGGAAGGGTGATGGGGAATTCACAAGAAACGACCGGGAGGTGTGTCAGGAGCTCAACACGAGATTTAAAGAAGTATTTACAGTGGAAACCAGTAGGACTTCAGGAAATCAGAACAGGGGGGTACACCAGGAAGTGCTGGATGAGGTACATATAACCAAGGAGGAGGTGAAGAAGCTGCTATGCGAACTTGACACCTCAAAGACGGTGGGACCAGACAACATCTCTCCGTGGGTCCTTAAGGAGGGAGCAGAGATATTGTGTGTACCATTAACAAAGATCTTCAACCCATCATTTGAAACTGGGCAACTCCCCGAGGTATGGAAGATAGCAAATGTAGTCCCAAATTTTTAAAAAGGGAGACAGACATGAGGCACAAAACTACAGACCTGTATCACTAACGTGTATAGCATGCAAGGTCATGGAGAAGATCATCAGGAGGAGAGTGGTGGAGCACCTGGAAAGAAACAAGTGTATAATTGACAACCAGCATGGTTTCAGGGAGGGAAAATCCTGTGTCACAAACCTACTAGAGTTTTATGACAAGGTGACAGAAGTAAGACAAGAGAGAGAGGGGTGGATCGACAGCATTTTTTTTGGACTGCAAGAAGGCCTTCGACACAGTTCCTCACAAGAGGTTACTGCAAAAGCTAGAGGATCAGGCACACATAACAGGAAAGGCACTGCAATGGATCAGAGAATACCTGACAGGGAGGCAACAACGAATCATGGTACGTGACGAGGTGTCAGAGTGGGCGCCTGTGACAAGCGGGGTTCCACAGGGGTCAGTCCTAGGGCCTGTGCTGTTCTTGGTATATGTGAATGACAACGGAAGGGATAGACTCAGAAGTGTCCTTGTTTGCAGATGATGTGAAGTTAATGAGAAGAATCAAATCGGATGAGGATCAGGCAGGACTACAAAGAGACCTGAACAGGCTACAAGCCTGGTCCAGCAACTGGCTCCTTGAATTTAACCCTGCCAAATGCAAAGTCATGAAGATTGGGGAAGGGGAAAGAAGACCGCAGACACAATATAGTTTAGATGGCCAAAGTCTGCAAACCTCACTCAAGGAAAAAGATCTGTTGGTGAGTATAACACCGAGCATATCTCCTGAGGTGCACATCAATCAGATAACTGCTGCAGCATACTGGCACCTGGCAAACCTACGGATAGCGTTCCGATACCTCAGTAAGGATTCGTTCAAGACTCTGTATACCATTTACGTCAGGCCCATACTGGAGTATGCAGCACCAGTTTGGAATCCACACCTAGTCAAGCATGTCAAGAAATTAGAGAAGGTGCAAAGGTTTGCAACAAGACTAGTCCCAGAGCTACGGGGATTGTCCTACGAAGAAAGGTTGAGGGAAATCGGCCTGACGACACTGGAGGCCAGGAGGGTCAGGGGAGACATGATAACGACATATAAAATACTGCGCGGAATAGACGAGGTGGACAAAGACGGGATGTTCCAGAGATGGGACACAGACACAAGAGGTCACAATTGGAAGTTGAAGACTCAGATGAATCAAAGGGATGTTAGGAAGTATTTCTTCAGTCATAGAGTAGTCAAGCCGTGGAATAGCCTAGAAAGTGAAGTAGTGGAGGCGGGAGCCATACATAGTTTTAAGGCGAGGTATGATAAAGCTCATGGAGCAGGGAGAGAGACGCCCTAGTAGCAATCAGTGAAGAGGCGGGGCCAGGAGCTATGACTAGACCCCTGCAACCACAAATAGGTGAGTACACACACACACACACACACGCACACATACATACACAAGGTGAACAGAGACAGGATATTCCAGAGATGGGACACAGAAACAAGGGGTCACAATTGGCAGTTGAAGACTCAGATGAGTCAAAGGGATGTTAGGAAGTATTTCTTTAGTCATAGAGTTTTCAGGAAGTGGACTAGTCTGGCAAGTGACGTAGTGGAGACAAGAAACCATACATAGTTTTAAAACGAGGTTTGATAAAGCTCGTGAGGACCTAGTAGCGATCAGTGAAGAGGCGAGGCCACAAATAGGTGAGTACACACACACACACCAGGACCGATTCATCTCTTGTCTCGCTGCGTAGCCCTTCTGGTCCTTCCTGCTCACCTCTGCTACACCAGCTGGAGTGCTATCAACACCCTTCCTCAGGCGGCAGATTGTTCCATCTATACTTGCCTATATGTATTCACCTACCATATTTTCCGGTATAAAGGACACACTTCCAGCTCCAAAAAAAAAAGTCTGAGATTCACCCTGCGCCATATATGCTCAAGGTCAGGAACCAGGACAGAATTTGTGCTACTGGCAAGTAGTGATTTCAATGCTGCTGTACCGGTACACTAAACTCCAAAACATCCCCATCCACTCCACCTACAAAGCTGTTTTCCAGATTACTTTAAAGTGATCAGCTGCTGTGTATATTATAATGTGGATATTACCGCTATGTAATAAGCTTACCAGCTTCAGCAGTTGTAAATAATTGTACAGTAACCGTCTACAAATGCCAGGTACCCATGTGTTATAAGCCTACTTACAAGCTTAAAATATGCAAGCTACTAATCCTTCTCTCTTACCTGCTTCACGTCTGTTACACTGTCATGGAACTCTAATAGGATTGTGAGACAGTATTTAACATCTTCAAAGCCACGCTAGTTATTTATAAACCTTCTCATTTCCAGGTACTGTACCACTCTTGTTCTGATAATCTTCTCCACAATCTTACGTACTATGCTTGCAGTTTAATGCTTCCTATCTGTCCACTTTCTGAAACACTGGGACTTCATTTGCAGTCTCTCATACCTCTGTCAATTGCCCAGTACCAGCTGACCTGTTGAGGATTGTGGTTAGCGGCTCATAAAGTGCTTCCACACCCTCTCTCAAGACTCACAGAGAGATAATCTGGTCTCATTGCCTTCAAGGTATCAAGCTTGCACAGTAAACCTACTGTGGGACCTCACCTCTTTACCTTATGTACGTGTGGTCTAGTTCTGGCTGGTACACTCTACCTCTTTGGCTCCCTGGTGATGTCTCTATTTCCTCCAAGAATACCTTCTTAAATTTCTTGCTGAGCTCCTCACAAACTTTCTGGTCCTTGTCTGATCCTTTACTGTTTTCTTCCTCCTGATGTGGTTGTATAGCAACTCTGGGTTGGACTTCGCTGTCGTTGCAGCGTCATTCTCAAATTTTCACGGAGCCTCTCTCCTTACACATACAAATTCGTTTCTGGCTCTTCTGCTCACTTTCTTGTTTACCTGCATTCTTTGTGTTGCTTTCCACGTTCCAGTACTTTGCCTCTTTGTACCTCTAGATGAACTGTGTGATCACTCTGAGTATGAATCTCTGCTGCGTCTCCCGACGCTTTTCACCCACGTACTTCATTTTATTAACAGTCTTCCCGTCGAGTTTACTTTCCCGCTGCACCTCATTCAGGAACTGTGTGAATGAAGTGTATTGGGAAAGTGACCCGGAAGTGAAATTTGCTCTCTCTGTCTCTGTCTGTCTGTCTGTCTCTCTCTCTCTCTATGTTTATGTCAAGGTGGTATTCACCAGCAGTACCGAGTGGCCTCTTGTATTCAATGTCCACTACGTCAGAACCTCTTAGGTCGAATACAAGGTCCAACCTTGCTGGTGCATCCCCTCCTCTCTCTCAGGTTGTGTCCCGGACATGATGGTGTATGTGAGCATGCGCACGAGCGTGTGTACTCACCTAGTTGTACTCACCTAGTTGAGGCTGCAGGGGTCGAGTCCAAGCTCCTGGCCCCGCCTCTTCACTGGTCGCTACTAGGTCACTCTAACTGAACCGTGCTTTATCATACCTCTGCTTAAAGCTATGTATGGATCCTGCCTCCACTACATCGCTTCCCAAACTATTCCACTTCCTGACTACTCTGTGGCTGAAGAAATACTTCCTAACATCCCTGTGATTCATCTGTGTCTTCAACTTCCAGCTGTGTCCCCTTGTTGCTGTGTCCCATCTCTGGAACATCCTGCCTTTGTCCACCTTGTCAATTCCTCTCAGTATTTTTTAAGTCGTTATCATGCCCCCCCTATCTCTCCTGTCCTCCAGTGTCGTCAGGTTGATTTCCCTTAACTTCTCCTCGTAGGACATTCCTCTTAGCTCTGGGACTAGTCTTGTTGCAAACCTTTGCACTTTCTCTAGTTTCGTTACTTGCTTGGCTAGGTGTGGGTTCCAGACCGGTGCTGCATACTCCAATATGGGCCTAACGTACACGGTGTACAGGGTCCTGTGTGTGTATGTTTTTGTGTGTAGCTGTTTATCCTTGTGTCATCTGCACTAAGTGGCATCTGATCCTATATTTGGCTGCTGGGATCCCACCCAACCAGTCGCAACAAGGTAAATATTTTAAGCGAGGCTTTTTAGGCAATGGCTTCCCTTGTCCGAATGCGCAGAACACGCACACGCACACACACACACACACACACACACACATACACACACACACACACACACACACACACACACACACACATACACACACACATACACACACACACACATACACACACACATACATACACACACATACACACACACATACATACACACACATACACACACACACACACACACACAGGTGCTGCATACTCCAATATGGGCCTAACGTACACGGTGTACAGGGTCCTGTGTGTGTGGACTGCAAGAAGGCGTTTGACACAGTTCCACACAAGAGATTGGTGCAAAAACTGGAGGACCAAACATACACACACACATACACACACACACACAGAGTGGGCACCTGTGACCAGCGGGGTCCCGCAGGGGTCAGTCCTAGGACCAGTGCTGTTTCTGGTATTTGTGAACGACATGACGGAAGGAATAGACTCTGAGGTGTCCCTGTTTGCAGATGACGTGAAGTTGATGAGAAGAATACACTCGATCGAAGACCAGGCAGAACTACAAAGGGATCTGGACAGGCTGCAGACCTGGTCCAGCAATTGGCTCCTGGAGTTCAATCCCACCAAGTGCAAAGTCATGAAGATTGGGGAAGGGCAAAGAAGGCCGCAGACGGAGTACAGTCTAGGGGGTCAGAGACTACAAACCTCACTCAAGGTAAAAGATCTTGGGGTGAGTATAACACCAGGCACATCTCCTGAAGCGCACATCAACCAAATAACTGCTGCAGCATATGGGCGCCTAGCAAACCTCAGAACAGCATTCCGACATCTTAATAAGGAATCGTTCAGGACCCTGTACACCGTATACGTTAGGCCCATACTGGAGTATGCGGCACCAGTTTGGAACCCACACCTAGCCAAGCACGTAAAGAAACTAGAGAAAGTGCAAAGGTTTGCAACAAGACTAGTCCCAGAGATAAGAGGTATGTCCTACGAGGAGAGGTTAAGGGAAATCAACCTGACGACACTGGAGGACAGGAGAGATAGGGGGGACATGATAACGACATACAAAATACTGAGAGGAATTGACAAGGTGGACAAAGACAGGATGTTCCAGAGATTGGACACAGTAACAAGGGGACACAGTTGGAAGCTGAAGACACAGATGAATCACAGGGATGTTAGGAAGTATTTCTTCAGCCACAGAGTAGTCAGTAAGTGGAATAGTTTGGGAAGCGATGTAGTGGAGGCAGGATCCATACATAGCTTTAAGCAGAGGTATGATAAAGCTCACGGCTCAGGGAGAGTGACCTAGTAGCGATCAGTGAAGAGGCGGGGCCAGGAGCTCGGACTCGACCCCCGCAACCTCAACTAGGTGAGTACAACTAGGTGAGTACACACATACATACACACACATACACACACACATACATACACACACATACACACACACACACACACACACACACACACAGGTGCTGCATACTCCAATATGGGCCTAACGTACACGGTGTACAGGGTCCTGTGTGTGTGGACTGCAAGAAGGCGTTTGACACAGTTCCACACAAGAGATTGGTGCAAAAACTGGAGGACCAAGCAGGGATAACAGGGAAGGCACTACAATGGATCAGGGAATACTTGTCAGGAAGACAGCAGCGAGTCATGGTACGTGGCGAGGTGTCAGAGTGGGCACCTGTGACCAGCGGGGTCCCACAGGGGTCAGTCCTAGGACCAGTGCTGTTTCTGGTATTTGTGAACGACATGACGGAAGGAATAGACTCTGAGGTGTCCCTGTTTGCAGATGACGTGAAGTTGATGAGAAGAATTCACTCGATCGAAGACCAGGCAGAACTACAAACGGATCTGGACAGGCTGCAGACCTGGTCCAGCAACTGGCTCCTGGAGTTCAATCCCACCAAGTGCAAAGTCATGAAGATTGGGGAAGGGCAAAGAAGGCCGCAGACGGAGTACAGTCTAGGGGGTCAGAGACTACAAACCTCACTCAAGGAAAAAGATCTTGGGGTGAGTATAACACCAGGCACATCTCCTGAAGCGCACATCAACCAAATAACTGCTGCAGCATATGGGCGCCTAGCAAACCTCAGAACAGCATTCCGACATCTTAATAAGGAATCATTCAGGACCCTGTACACCGTGTACGTTAGGCCCATATTGGAGTATGCGGCACTAGTTTGGAACCAACACCTAGCCAAGCACGTGAAGAAACTAGAGAAAGTGCAAAGGTTTGCAACAAGACTAGTCCCAGAGCTAAGAGGTATGTCCTACGAGGAGAGGTTAAGGGAAATCAACTTGACGACACTGGAGGACAGGAGAGATAGGGGGGACATGATAACGACATACAAAATACTGAGAGGAATTGACAAGGTGGACAAAGACAAGATGTTCCAGAGATTGGACACAGTAACAAGGGGACACAGTTGGAAGCTGAAGACACAGATGAATCACAGGGATGTTAGGAAGTATTTCTTCAGCCACAGAGTAGTCAGTAAGTGGAATAGTTTGGGAAGCGATGTAGTGGAGGCAGGATCCATACATAGCTTTAAGCAGAGGTATGATAAAGCTCACGGCTCAGGGAGAGTGACCTAGTAGCGATCAGTGAAGAGGCGGGGCCAGGAGCTCGGACTCGACCCCCGCAACCTCAACTAGGTGAGTACACACACACACACACACACACACATGGGGGTCCCGAAACATGGGGAGCCAAGTTGTTGGACGTGGTGCTGGAAAACCTCATGCACCAACATGTTAAGGACACTACCAGAGTGAGAGGGGAGGATGAACCAGCAAGATTGGACCTTGTGTTCACCCTGGGCAGTTCAGACATTGAGGACATCACGTATGAGAGTCCCCTAGGAGCTAGCGACCACGTGGTTCTGTGCTTTGAATACATAGTAGAGTTGCAAGTGGAGAGAGTAACAGGAGTTGAATGGGAAAAGCCTGACTATAAAAGAGGGGACTACATAGGGTTGAGGAACTTCCTGCAGGAGGTTCCGTGGGACAGAGAACTGACAGGAAAGCCAGTAAACGAAATGATGGAATATGTAACAACAAAATGCAAGGAGGCAGTGGAAAGTTTTATTCCCAAGGGCAACAGAAACAATGGGAAGACCAGAACGAGCCCCTGGTTTACCCGACGGTGTAAGGAGGCAAAAACAAAGTGCAATAGAGAATGGAAA
>NC_091311.1:39276071-39288571 GCF_038502225.1 Cherax quadricarinatus
AACACAACGAACACTACACATAAGTCACCTGAAACACAGCACAGTGCACTTTACAAACACAGCACAATGCACTGTACAAACACAGCACAGTGCACTTTACAAACACAGCACAATGCACTGTACAAACACAGCACAATGCACTGTACAAACACAGCACAATGCACTGTACATACACACAACAATGCACTGTACAAACACAGCACAATGCACGGTACAAACACAGCACAATGCACTGTACATACACACCACAATGCACTGTACAAACACAGCACAATGCACTGTACATACACACCACAATGCACTGTACAAACACAGCACAATGCACGGTACAAACACAGCACAATGCACTGCACAAACACAGCACAATGCACTGTACAAACACAGCACAATGCACTGTACAAACACAGCACAATGCACTGCACATACACAGCACAATGCACTGCACATACACAGCACAATGCACTGTACAAACACAGCACAATGCACTGTACAAACACAGCACAATGCACTGCACATACACAGCACAATGCACTGTACATACACAGCATAATACACTGTACAAACACAGCACAATGCACTGCACATACACACCACAATGCACTGCACATACACAGCACAATGCACTGTACAAACACAGCACAATGCACTGCACATACACAGCACAATGCACTGTACAAACACAGCACATGCACTGTACAAACACAGCACAATGCACTGTACAAACACAGCACAGTGCACTGTACAAACACAGCACAATGCACTGTACATAGCACAATGCACTGTACAAACACAGCACAATGCACTGTACAAACACAACACAATGCACTGTACAAACACAGCACAGTGCACTGTACAAACACAGCACAATGCACTGTACAAACACAGCACAGTGCACTGTACAAACACAGCACAATGCACTGTACATAGCACAATGCACTGTACATAGCACAATGCACTGTACATACACAGCACAATGCACTGTACAAACACAACACAATGCACTGTACAAACACAGCACAGTGCACTGTACAAACACAGCACAATGCACTGTACAAACAAAGCACAGTGCACTGTACAAACACAGCACAATGCACTGTACATAGCACAATGCACTGTACATAGCACAATGCACTGTACAAACACAGCACAATGCACTGTACAAACACAACACAATGCACTGTACAAACACAGCACAGTGCACTGTACAAACACAGCACAATGCACTGTACAAACACAGCACAGTGCACTGTACAAACACAGCACAATGCACTGTACATAGCACAATGCACTGTACAAACACAGCACAATGCACTGTACAAACACAGCACAATGCACTGTACAAACACAGCACAATGCACTGTACAAACACAGCACAATGCACTGTACAAACACAGCACAATGCACTGTACAAACACAGCACAATGCACTGTACAAACACAGCACAATGCACTGTACAAACACAGCACAATGCACTGTACAAACACAGCACAATGCACTGTACAAACATAGCACAATGCACTGTACATACACAGCATAATGCACTGTACAAACACAGCATAATACACTGTACAAACACAGCACAATACACTGTACAAACACAGCACAATACACTGTACAAACACAGCACAATACACTGTACATACACAGCATAATGCACTGTACAAACACAGCACAATACACTGTACAAACACAGCACAATGCACTGTACAAACACAGCATAATACACTGTACAAACACAGCACAATGCACTGTACAAACACAGCACAATGCACTGTACAAACACAGCACAATGCACTGTACAAACACAGCACAATGCACTGTACATACACAGCATAATGCACTGTACAAACACAGCATAATACACTGTACAAACACAGCATAATGCACTGTACATACACAGCATAATGCACTGTACAAACACAGCACAATGCACTGTACAAACACAGCACAATGCACTGTACAAACACAGCACAATGCGCTGTACATACACAGCATAATGCACTGTACAAACACAGCACAATGCACTGTACAAACACAGCACAATGCGCTGTACATACACAGCATAATGCACTGTACAAACACAGCATAATGCACTGTACAAACACAGCACAATGCACTGTACAAACACACCACAATGCGCTGTACATACACACCACAATGCGCTGTACATACACAGCATAATGCACTGTACAAACACAGCACAATGCACTGTACATACACAGCATAATGCACTGTACAAACACAGCACAATGCACTGTACAAACAGCATAATACACTGTTCATACACAGCATAATGCACTGTACAAACACAGCACACTACACTGTACAAACACAGCACATGCAAACACGACACAGGTCAGCTCAGACACGACAAAAAAAACACAGCACAATCGCATGGTAACATAACACGGAAAGACGCTAGCGAGAAATCAAGCATAAAATATATTTAACGTGAATTGCAAATGTAGAGAGTAAACGCTCAAACGAATCTTTCAACTGGAAAACGAAGCAGAAATCGAGGATAAGTTGGACGCCTGATATTGGACCTCATTTGTTTTTTTGGAGGGGGACAGGGGGTTAATTGGGAAGGGGAAAATGGAGAGAGGCGGATGGGGAATGAGGAAATTGAAGGAGATTGTGGGAAGGTAACGGAAAAGACGGGAAAGAACACATAGTAAAGACAAGTGTATAAGAGGCACCAGTTGTACGATAAGTGTTCAGTAGCACAGGAGCAGCGGAGAAAGGGAAACTAGAACTGTCTGGAAGTGCCCTTTAGCCTTCAGTCGCCATAGTTAGTTGCTAGTCTTCTGGATGCTATCTTAGCTACTTGAAAATTCCATTTGTGGAGTTTCCTTCCTTCCTTCCTCACTTTGCCACCTCAATCCACTTTTTTTTCAGAAATTTACACTGTGACAGTGCTTTCAAGTATCTCACTTCTGGGTTTCAGTTTCCCACTTTGCCTTTTTTTTTTGTTCCAGTCCCTCTCATGCTAAGCAATAAGTCCTTGTTCCTTGCCCCTCCATGCAAATGTGCTCGAGTTCCTTGTATGTTGCGATATGTCTCCCATGACTCTCTTGGCTTCTTTGGAGTATCCTCGCAGCTAATATCCCTTATCTTCGCAACCAGTCTGACTTAGGATCTTCTTTGTCGGACTACTTGCTGGCTCCAGGCTGAAGTTTCATACTTGAGAACTGATCTGACATGAGGTCAGGGCACCTTCTAAATTTATCTGTCATACATTTCCTGCTGATGCTACCAAGTTAATGTGCAAGTCGAGAGAAGTTAGTCCAGTTTCATTACGTCTCAGTTACTGAGTTCACTTAAACAACTAGTTGTTGAACCATTCTTTATATCTGTGTAAATCTTCCTTCAGATAACTGCCATCCTTCTTTTATATATTAATGTATTTCTCAGTTTGTTTTATTTCATATGACAAGCCGAGCAAAGACGAGGGAACATCATGCGTGTTTTCAGAAGTCTGACGGCAAGAAATTAAACACAGCACTTAAAAAAATATAATTTAAAAACCACAGAATATAAAACATAAGACAAAATGAGGCAACACGTAAACGGGAAATAAAGTAACAGTTGATGTTGGTTTAATTAATGCTTGGTTTATTAAGAAGCACACCCCTATGTGATAGCACATCCCTTGTCACTGCACATTACTTGTGACAGCACATCAGTTGCCACTCGCCACATACCTAATCAGGTGAGGTTTCCTGTGTATAAGTTATGACGAGGCCCGTGTACCGTTCACGGGCGTTGGTGTATAACGCTAGCTACACACACCACCAGGTTGTAGTGTAGTGGTAACGGTGTTAGTAGTGGTGGGGGTGGTTGTGAGGTCTGGGAGGTGGTAGATGGTCGTGGCGGTGGCGCAGTTGACAACATCCACCAAGTCCACCATAGTTTGTTAAGCTCAAAACCATCAACTGCACGTGTGTCATTAATTACGGGTTCAATTAACCTGTACACTAACATCAAGGATACATTAATCCCTAAATTATGGATTAAAGTAAACTTGCAGGGAATATATTGAGCGATGCACACCTCTCGTTGTGTACACCCTGCCGCTGTATGTGTAATCGCTAGCCAGGTGATTGTTAATTGCCAATTAAACTTTTACACGCCCTCACTCTCCCAAAATAGTCTTTAATAGATTTTAAAAATCCGCCCGAGGAATCTATCCAACTTTTCAGATTATGGTCAATTAGCTGGAAATTGGCTTGTGTGAGTGTTGTAATATAGTCTGATATTGAGAAAGTTTGTGGCGGTGAACTTAATGAGAGTAACGAACATGGTTGTTGGGATATCACGACACTTGCAGCTTGATATCATGGTCACTTAAGATACTGTGATAATATAGCACCGGAGAGTACAAAGATTTCACAAACAAGATCCAATCACACTTTGTATATATTCTCAAGATATACACTCATGATGTGTACGTATCGGGAGCAGTTGTGTATACATACATAGAGGGGGTGTATCTCTCTATATCTCTCTCTCAAAAAAAAAAATAAATAAAAAGAGAGGACAAGGAATCATATTCACCTAAAAATATATCGGTTCTCCCTTTTCATGAAAACTTTCTCGATATACCTTCTCTACGTAAGAATTTTAAAAATTTCCCCTCAAAATGCTGACGGTTGTGTCTACAAGATTCCCTTTAAGAAATGTAATAAAGTTTATTACGGATAATATAGCATTAGAACTGAACAAGAATCTAATGCTCTGTTTATTCGTGAGAGAGATTTTAACCATCCAATTGATTTCCAAAAGACCGAGGAAGCTGTATCAAGCAAATCTGTAGTTGAGAGAAATATACTTGAGTTGAGTGTCCTAGAAAATAGTTTAGATTTTAATGTGAATATTGGTTTAAGCTTATACAAATTAGATTCATTTAATAAAATTTGGGAAGAATTTAATCTATGACAGGTCCTCGACCATCCCACTCGCATATGGGAGGTGATATCTCAGCCTTATAAGTCTTCTCCTCTTCTAACATTTTTACAGGTCCTTGATAATGTGAGAACTTGTGAATGAAAGCACTTGAAATTTCAATTTTTTTTTTAATTGTTCTTTTGACTATTGTGATATCACCTGTTTACTGTTATCTTATTGTGTATATATATATATATATATATATATATATATATATATATATATATATATATATATATATATATATATATATATATATATATATATAAAATATAGGGAGGTACCACCTCTAGAACTGTCATGGTGACCCTCATCCTCAGAGAAAAAAATAAACTTGCTTCTGGGAAAACTCAAGATTCTCCCTGAAGCTGTTTGAGAATTTTCTCCTACCACCCCCTATATTATGTATATATATTTTATTTAAAGACAAAATACATTGACGAAACATTCACAAAAATATGATGCAAAGTAAAACAACATAGGTAACTCAGAGCTACATCTCGAATACTTCGTCCAGCTCCCCTGCGGTGGGCCGCGTGCCCAGAATGCTGCAGGCATTTCCTCTCTGGATCGCAACACTGAGTCTCTGAAAGAGGAAGCTGGTCGCCCTGTGGTCCTTGGTTTCTGTGATGAGCTTTTCACCCAGCTCTTTGAGGAACTTTAGAGCACACTTGCCCCATGCTCCAAGGGTCTCCGACCCTATTGGAATGAAGTTATAGCAAGGGGGAAGGTCTTCATATTTTCGGATCTTCTGGGTCTCCCTGTGGCTGGCAGCTCCACCCCCTTCCACTACAGAGTATGGCAAGTAGGTGTCTGCCAATGTGGCAGCACAGGTGTAGTCCCAGGCAATCTGCTTTCCATCCTTCCAGGGTAGCATAGTGGCTCCATCAGGACGCTTTTGACTTCCATCAGACCTCTGTACTTGGGGTTCCCGTTGAGCTGGGCAACGGGCTGTGGCGAGGCTTCTCTTTATTATGTCATTGATCTCCTCATGTCTGGCATACTTCCCTTCTGCTGTGTGACACACGAGACCATGGAGTCCGAATTGATCAGCTGTCGCCCTGCCGCAAATACACCTATGTTCGGTGAGGATGGGGGCGGCTAGGCGAAGAGCAACACCAATCCGAATGGCCTGTGGGTCGAGACGGGTGCCCAGGGAGGAATTGGGAACAGCTAACAGGAAATCTCCTGAGTGTGGTGCCTTCACTGCCAGGAGACGAGCTTTGTTCTTTCCTGAATCATTGGAGAGCATTGTGTTGGCGATTTTTTCCATGATCGGTTTGTCCCAGTGGGACTGTTTGTGCTGTTTGGGAGGAGCTGGTCTACTGGAGGAGTCTGTAAGGGTGTCCCACCGAATTGCTGCTTCAGTAAACCTGGGGTCTTGAGCTCCTACCAAGTCTCTCAAGCGTTCGGGCACTATCTTCTTGACTAATGCACTGGAAGCCAAACACGAAGACAGAAAAGCAGGTAAAGCAACATGCGTTGCTTTACGCACCCCTATACCTCCCAGTCGCACTGGGAGGGTTGCCTGATCCCATTGCTCATCCTCTAGTGACAGGTTCAGTGCCTTCTTAAAAGTTGATCTCAGGTGTGCGTCATATTCATTGAGTGTTGGGTTGTCAAAAGAGGGTGCACACCTCAAGAAGTAAGTGAGTCTTGGCATAGTAAGACACCTTGTGAGGAGATACAGAGCATCATGGGCATCAAGATCGCTTATTCTCTCCTCCATTCTCATAAGGTCATTCAATTTGTCCCTGAGGACAGTATCGATGGCCTGGTGACCCAGCGGTGCCCCCAAGAGGGTACTGTTGGACGGAGTTGTAGTTGAGATTTCCGGGAGGATTCTTCGCACAGCATTGATTATTTCCTGGTTTGCTGTGATGATTTCACACTTAGAGGGATTGAGGATGAGTCCCAAGCCTTCTCCATGTGTTTTCACCAGTTGTAGGTCCCCCACGAGGGACTCTTTAGTACCTGCCAGAGTGCCGTCATCCAGGTACCATATATTGAGCTCACTGCGTAGGCTGGAAGTTAGTTCTCTTACTGCCAAGCAGAAGAGAAGTGGAGCAAGTGGGTCACCCTGCTGAACACCCTCTGATGATTGAATTTCATGTTCTCCAAACAAAAGAATTGAGGGTTTGCTGTAGCCGGCTGAAATGAAGGGAAAGAGACTGGGGAACCGAACCCGAACAGCTGGCAAAACAGCATCTCTCCTCACCATATTAAAGGCATTTCTAAAATCAAGTTTGACTATGGCCTTGTCTTCTGGTAGGTCCCTGATGTAGGCCCTTGCCGCATGAGCTGCAGCTTCACTGCCTTGAGAGACCCCAAAGCCCAGTTGGTGTGGCTGGAGTAAAGTGGCAGCTTCTAGGCGAATGTTTCTCACTGCTGCTTTGGCAACGAGACGGCGAAGAGTGTTTCCAACTGCAATGGGTCTGATTCCCCCATCCCTCTTCTTCAAAGCACATAGTGAGGCTCCAAAAAAGAAAGGTTTAATTTCTTCTGGGATTCGCCCAGCCAGGCAATTGTTGACGAAAGTTGTTAACTCGGTGAGAAGAATTGATGCAGATTCACCGAGTACTGGATTTACCATCTCTTTGAGGTGCTGAGGTCGAATTCCAGTGTAACCTCCTGCAGATCCTGCTGGAAATGACACGATCGCCTTATAGACTTCCGATTCTGGCAAAATTAATTGTTCAGTGATAGGGTCTTCCTCATGGTTGTCGTTGATGTCTGTGGTGTCCCTGGTTGGGTGCTTGTCTCTTAGTGCTTGGGCCGTGGTCTCATCCTTGGGGGCTACAGTGTCGTCACTTGTAATTATTCTTATTGCTCCCACTGTGTTACCTTCCTCAATTTTTTTGCTAACCTGTGCGCAAATTTTCTCGTTCTCAGTAGGACTTTTCTTGGGTCTGCCTCTTTGATTCCTGCGATGATGGGGCAGAGGGACACAGTTATCCGTTCTTGGGTAGTTGCGCACTGCCTTGATAACTGACGTGGTTAGCAGTTTGCCTCGTCTTTCAGGAACTGCAAGACAGACATTGCCGAACAAGAGAAGGTTGCGCCACGCTTGGATGGTGCCTCGGGCTTCTAAGTTGGTGGAACCTCCATTCACCCGCTTAAGAAGGTCTGTGAATTTCCCTGCTGCATATGGGCGAGCTGCTTTAGGGATGTGGGATAGTGTACTGCTAGCAGTGGATTTGAATGCCAACAGAAGGTTATCGCAAGTGACGAGGTTGCCATTGGAATTGTCATCTGCCTGTGGAGGCTGTGGGCTGCTCTCTGCTGGGGGCATATGTGATCCCGCACACCTATTGTGTGCACGAATACGGCCGTCCCTGTTGCGTGCTCGAAACTCTCCACACACCTGACATGTGCCTCTTCTTTCATTGTTGGGTGCATTGTTTCCCTGGCTTTGTGGCTGGCTGGCTTCATCGTCTGCCATACCTCACACTGTGTGATAAGCCCAAGCTGAAGGGAAAATGGCGCATGGCACATTCCGCATGTGGTTCATGGTGGTGGTGGGGGGGGGGGGAGGAGAGGGGTGTCCAGTCCATGTGGTGGGCGGTGGAAGATGTGTGCTGAGGCGGAGTAGGGCACTCACTCCCTCCCAGTCTCTCTCTCTCTCTCTCTCTCTCTCTCTCTCTCTGTGTGTATATATATATATATATATATATATATATATATATATATATATATATATATATATATATATATATATATATATATATATATAACATGCTAATCACCTTTGTTGAAACACGACAACTTGGACAATAAGACATTTTATCATCAGGCTTTACCTCTTGGAAGATGTTCTGATTTTCACACACAAACACACACACACACACACACACACACTCTCTCTCTCTCTCTCTCTCTCTCTCTCTCTCTCTCTCTCTCTCTCTCTCTCTCTCTTCATACGTCAAAATTTCGGCTCATAACTCTTCTTCCACTGTGTGACTCATTTGAATATCAGAGTGTCATCTGAGCGAGCAGCGAGACCGTCTCTTGGTGTATGGGGAGAAAGAGCTGACTGGCTGCGCTGGCTGGCTACATATACTTATGGAGACAGATACAGTACACTTGCAGAAAGCTGCTGTGTTGGTTATCCTCCCGAGAGCTGTGTTGCGAGAGTGTTGGAGGGTGTGCGTGGCGCAAGAGCGATGCTTGGTGGTGGTGTAAGTTTCCTCACTTTGTTTGGTTACGGAGATGCTGTAGTTGTAGGGGGAGGGGGAGAAGGGGGAAAGGGGAAGGGGGAGGAATAGAGTGATGGTGTTGGAAATGGTAACTTAAGATGAACTTTTTGTTTTTGTTTTGTTTGTGTTGTTTTTGTTGTTGGTGAAGGCAGATGTGATTAGTTGAACGAGTTCCTCCCTTCCAGGGAATTACTTCTAGGGAGTAACTTCTAGCGAGTAACTTATAGGGAGATACTTCTAGGGAGTTACTTCTAGGAAGTTACGTCAAGGGAGTTACTTCAATAGAAAATTATTTGTAGGGGAGTCACCTCTAAGGAGAAACTTCTAGAAAGTTACTTCTATATAGTTTCTTCTAGGAAATTATTTAGGGGTTCGATTACTTTTAGTGAAGTGTATTTAGGGAGCGGAGAGGAAGGATACGTCGTACTCCTGGACCGCCATGGCAGTTAGAAACTCTTAATCTAAAGAACTGTATCTACCCTCTCCTTGGAACCCAACCGAAATACCTACTTCCTCAAAGAATAAAAATGCAGGATACCTTGTCTGGAACAATACACACGCAAAAAAAAAAAAAAGACCGCATTCAGGGCTAGTTAATGGTTCAAGTCGGACCGAGACGTCGTTGTAAGTTTTATTATCCTATTAGCACAGTAACAAGACTTGGGTTGCACACTACCAAGACTTGGGTTGCACACTACCAAGACTTGGGTTGCACACTACCAAGACTTGGGTTGCACACTACCAAGACTTGGGTTGCACACTACCAAGACTTGGGTTGCACACTACCAAGACTTGGGTTGCACACTACCAAGGGTTACATTAGTAATGAAAATTTAATTTCACAACACTATGTTCACGGAAATTTGTATAGATTCAGTGATGTATATGCTCGTAAAGTATATATTCACCTAGAGATGTACACACACCGAGAAGTGTATATACACGAGAGATGTATATACACCGAAAGATGCGCATTCACCGAGAGGTGTATAATTATATATACTCCGAGAGTTTTACATATGCATATACACTGGGAGCAAACTCAGCTGAGCTAATACCTATATACAGCTTAAGAGTTATAATAGTGTTCGGCAAACTGCCACCTAGACAGTCCTCCTTTTTCTAAGTACGTTACTTATTAAAAGTTTGAAACCAATATGAAGAGGCGTTCCCAAGTTATGGCATAAGAACTGCAGCATCTTGATACCCTGCAGCAATCCCAACCTTCCTTTAAGATACACTAACAGTGAAAGTTTAAAGGCGAACGGAAGAGGCGTTCCCAGGTTAGCGCACGGATGCCTTGTACAGGAAAAAATAATGTCGATAGCACTTTAGACATTCCCTTTCAAAGGATACTTAAAATTGGTTGAGAGTTTTATTTCACCAGAATTTTCTCCTGCCGCTGAATTCACTCTACTGGTGGAAATATTGGTCAGGCAAAATACTTGTGGGGTGAGAATTGAGAACCTCCACCTTTTATTTTACTGTGTATAAACTATTTCTGAAATCATTTGAAGGAGGGTCGCAGCTGACTGCCTCCAGCGATGATCCAGGACTCGGGTATAAGGGCGTCCAGTTCGTGTCAACTGTTAAGATTTTGGCTTGACTGGGATATAAGTATTTGGGTATGAGACCCCCTCACGTGAGGGTGTGAGAGGGCTCCAGGGCTGCCTCTACATGCGAGGTACCTCACCCTAGACCCCTTCTCCCTCACCCAGAACAAGATAAACCTCCAGTGGAATGTGGTTATGTACGATAAACATCAAATACAGTATTTACACTCAACGCCAGCCATTGTACGCATATTATCGATGCAAGAATCCTTCCATATTCTTGAAAACGCTAGTCTTGTTAATGGTGAACATTAGCGTGGCTTACATTCTTCTTAAACAGAACATTACTGGAACGAAGGACGTGAAATCCTGCGCAGATTGGTCCACGCGCGATGAACTACCCACAGTGTTCCTCTGTAAAAATATTTATGTGACTAATATCTCCTAAAACAAAAATTTTCTTAAGAAATTTCTGTGCCATTGTTTTGTATATGTATATATATGTATGTATGTATGTATATATATATATATATGTATGTATATATATATATATATATATATATGTATATATATATATATATATATATATATATATATATATATATATATATATATATATATATATATATATATATATATATATATATATATATATATATATATATATATATATATATATATATATATATATATATATATATATATATATATATGTGTAAAACAACCACTGTGAAAGAATAGAGAAATTCCAAGCACTTTCGTGACTTCTCACATTATCAAGAAACATTATCAGTCCCTTGATAATGTGAGAAGTCACGAAAGCGCTTGGAATTTCACTGTTCTTTCACTGTGGTTGTTTTACATATTCTGAAATCACCTGTTTACTGTGATCCTATTGTATATATATATATATATATATATATATATATATATATATATATATATATATATATATATATATATATATATATATATATATATATATATATATATATATATATATATATATATATATATATATATATATATATATATGTCGTGCCGAATAGGCAGAACTTGCGATCGTGGCTTAAATACATACATACATATATACATACATATATACATACATATATACATACATATATACATACATATATACATACATAATGGGCAACATGTAAGCAAAAAAAATTATTTTTATGTCTTCATGTTCATGATGTTCATGACATAAGTTAATGGAGATCTTTCTGGCATCACCAACATACTACACAGAAAGGCCTTGAATATCCAGAGCTTTTCGGGCAACTTAGGTTAATCTCGTCCCCTAGGATGCGACCAACTTCTGACGGCTAACACCCAGGTACCCACTATTGCTAAGTGAACAGGGGCAGGAGGTGTAAGAAAACGTGCCCAACGTTTCACCCCTGCCGCAGATCGATTCTGGACCCTCAGTGTGTGAGCTGAGAACGCTAGACGGGAAGGAAGGTTATAGAGCTGGAGGCCTTTCCGTATCAAACTTGCATCAAAATCTCGAGTATTCAGTGAAATAGCTGGGTTTTATCTTGGAAATCAATGTGTCGGTAGGAAAGAACGATATTAATTTTTTCAGAGCATAGCGGTGTCAGAGTGAGAGGTTGTTGGCACCTGAGGGCCACGCAGGGCACACATGGCTTGCCAGATATTGCGAGACCAGAAGGGAAGCGAATACAAGCCGGCTTATTGGAACATGTAATGCTAATATCATATAACTGATCCATATATACGTCTTATCTCTTATTAGTGCATAATAAACAAAGCTGAAATTTTCAGAAAAAAAGCTAAA
>NC_091311.1:39291071-39306071 GCF_038502225.1 Cherax quadricarinatus
TCAAAGACCAGGTGATCAGATTAAGGACAGAAGGTGGAGAACTCACAAGAAATGATCAGGAGGTATGTGAGGAGCTGAACAGGAGATTTAAGGAAGTTTTTACAGTAGAGACAGGAAGGGCTGTGGGAAGACAGCACAGAAGGGAACATCAAGAGGGAATATACCAACAAGTGTTGGATGACATACGAACAACTGAGGAGGAGGTGAAGAAGCTCTTAAGTGACCTTGACACCTCAAAGGCGATGGGACCGGACAACATCTCCCCATGGGTCCTTAGAGAAGGAGCAGAGATGCTGTGTGTGCCTCTAACCACAATCTTCAACACATCCCTTGAAACTGGGCAACTACCTGAGAAATGGAAGACAGCTAATGTAGTCCCCATATTTAAGAAAGGAAACAGAAACGAGGCACTAAACTACAGACCTGTGTCTCTGACATGTATTGTGTGCAAAGTCATGGAGAAGATTATCAGGAGGAGAGTGGTCGAACACCTGGAAAGGAACAAGATTATAAATGAAAACCAGCATGGGTTCATGGAAGGCAAATCTTGTATCACAAACCTCCTGGAGTTTTATGACAAGGTAACAGAAGTAAGACACGAGAGAGAGGGTTGGGTAGATTGCGTTTTTCCTAGACTGCAGAAAGGCCTTTGACACAGTTCCCCACAAGAGATTAGTGCAGAAGCTGGAGGATCAGGCACACATAAAAGGAAGGGCACTGCAATGGATAAGGGAATACCTGACAGGGAGGCAGCAACGAGTCATGGTACGTGAAGAGGTATCACAGTGGGCGCCTGTTACGAGCGGGGTCCCACAGGGGTCAGTTCTAGGACCAGTGCTATTTTTGATATATGTGAACGACATGATGGAAGGAATAGACTCTGAAGTGTCCCTGTTCGCAGATGACGTGAAGTTGATGAGAAGAATTAAATCGGACGAGGATGAGGCAGGACTGCAAAGAGACCTGGAGAGGCTGGACATGTGGTCCAGTAACTGGCTCCTCGAATTCAATCCAGCCAAATGCAAAGTCATGAAGATTGGGGAGGGGCAAAGAAGACCGCAGACAGAATATAGGCTAGGTGGACAAAGACTACAGACCTCACTCAGGGAGAAAGACCTTGGGGTGACCATAACACCGAGTACATCACCGGAGGCACACATCAACCAAATAACCGCTGCAGCATACGGGCGCCTGGCAAACCTGAGAATAGCGTTCCGATACCTCAATAAGGAATCGTTCA
Source organism: Cherax quadricarinatus (assembly GCF_038502225.1). NCBI lineage: Eukaryota > Metazoa > Arthropoda > Malacostraca > Decapoda > Parastacidae > Cherax > Cherax quadricarinatus. The sequence goes on from NC_091311.1 coordinate 39,292,312, forward strand.
AGACACTGTACACTGTGTATGTTAGGCCCATACTGGAGTATGCAGCACCAGTCTGGAACCCACACCTGGTCAAGCACGTCAAGAAGTTAGAGAAAGTACAAAGGTTTGCAACAAGGCTAGTCCCAGAGCTCAAGGGAATGTCGTACGAGGAAAGGTTAAGGGAAATCGGACTGACGACACTGGAGGACAGAAGGGTCAGGGGAGACATGATAACGACATACAAGATACTGCGGGGAATAGACAAGGTGGACAGAGATAGGATGTTCCAGAGAGGGGACACAGGGACAAGGGGTCACAACTGGAAGCTGAAGACTCAGACGAGTCACAGGGACGTTAGGAAGTATTTCTTCAGTCATAGAGTTGTCAGCAAGTGGAATAGCCTAGCAAGTGAAGTAGTGGAGGCAGGAACCATACATAGTTTTAAGAAGAGGTATGACAAAGCTCAGGAAGCAGAGAGAGAGAGGATCCAGTAGCGATCAGTGAAGAGGCGGGGCCAGGAGCTGAGTCTCGACCCCTGCAACCACAATTAGGTGAGTACAATTAGGTGAGTACACACACACCCACAACACACACACACACACACACACACACACACACACACACACACACACACACACACACACACACACACACACACACACACACACACACACCCACAACACACACACACACACACACACACACACACACACACACACACACACACACACACACAATGTGATACCATCGTTGCTTGCTGGTTTCCCCATCATAAAGCGAGCAACACGCTCAACAATTACAAGTTTTAACTCATAAAAGAGAAAAATAAAATTTCATTGCCCTATTTTCCATTTCACAGAATAGGATTGTAAGCGAAGTTAATTGGTCAGTATATAAAGCACTGCAATAAACTTTCGATGGCAGTTAAGTGTAACAATATAGGGGATGAAGGTGGTAAAGACTTTATCAGGTCTTAATTGTTCATCAGTTTTTTCGGCTGTTGGTACTGATGACAATGTAAAAAAAAAATATTTAGTCGATGAGTGAATGGAATTATTACCTACCATTGTAGATGAGTCTTCTCTCTATTGGTGGAGTCAATAGGTCTCCCCTCGCTAACGAAGGGGGAGTCTCCCATGAGCTTGATGGACCTTGTGGACGAAGTCACCATCAAGAGCTTCGTGGCCGAAGGCATTCCTGATGATCCTGGGAGTCAGCTATAGTGTTTGTTGACGCTGTTTCAGGTATGACCCGTGGACCCGGGTGGCTCTGCCATTCACCTTGTTCGTATTGGAGGTCTTCGCTGTGTCATGCAGATGTCTGTTTATTGTGTGAACCAGCGGAAGACCTCGGCCAAGTAAATGGAGTACTTTCAAGTGTAGTCTTTCATTGATTAGTAGGATCAATGACAGGGTAAGTACAGCCATTGTGACAGCGTTCCGAGAAATATTCTCATCGTTAAATTTACAAGAAAAATGAAATTTTATAATTACAAAGTATACAAAATATATTTGTTGATTAAAGATTATAAAATAAAAATTGAGAAATAAAAAAACAAAAACGAGAAAGTGAACTTCGTTGAAATTATGAAAATCCTTCGTCATTTGATAATTCAAGGCGCAAATCCGAGCAAGAACTTGTTGCCGGAGGGTAAGAGTGATGCCAGTGTCGAGGAGAACAGGGAGAGGGAGGAACACTGTGGCGTCGCTCAAGTGTGGCAGCTCGTTGTGAAGTGATTTATGACATGTCACGAAGGGCTGGAACACCCAGCTAGTGTTCCAGACTAGAACGTGCTACGTGCATGATGAAGTATTTGAGATGTAGTCCATGATGTCATGTATGATTTTGTCCTCCTTCCCAATGTGCCTTTTTGCAATGTACTTCGTGTTCAAATGAAGTTCACACATCATATACTCAAGTAGCTCCGGGCAGTAAACCTCCTGAGCTTTCCCTGAAAAATATTTAATCTTTTATCAGAGGATATGAATCTCCAGTCAGTTCTAGATGTCCCTCTAAACAACAGATATCCCAAACCCCTCCTGTAGAGCGTAGGCACTGTACTTCTCACCTCCAGAACTTAAGTCCGGCTAGCCGGTGTCCCTGAATCTCCTCACAAAATATTACCCAGCTCACACTCCAACAGCTCGCCAAGTCCTAAAAATCATTTGTCTCCACTCCTATCTAACACTGCTGATTTCTGTCATGTTGTAGAGTAATAGTTTAATGATATTCTGAGAACTGATCTTGTATATAACACCAATATTGCGGTAGGTCTCATTACCCAGGTCCAAGACCAAGAGGCCTGGTGTGCGACCTGCCCGCAGGGACAGTGACCTCTGAAATGGGCTACAGGTAACCTGCAGTAACTCAGTCCATATACGTGTTCAACCTGCTATTATTGCTAAGCCATTGCTTTCCTACAGTATTTCTGAACCTCATACTCAACGTGACATATAAATAAAAATTTTCAAAATATTTTATTTAGAAGTCAGGTAAAAAGAATCGGGAGTGAATATCGGTAAAGATCAAGCACTCAGGGGTCAAATAGACATCCTTGAGTGAGATACGACTCTACAGTGATTATGAAGATTCATGTGGTGATTCTTGCAACCAGGGTAACCAAGAACCTACGACGCCAAGCTGCATCTCATTCTCGTTACACAGCAGACAGTAAGACTTCCTGAGATACAAATCCGCTCTTGCTTCGAGCAGATATCTCTCTCCCGGATTTCCTGTATGCTATCTTCTCTCTATTCCATTTCCGACATCTGTACAATGTAGTTGGAGGTGCAGAACAATCCACCTCTTACCTCGACCCAACTTTTTTCATACTTTCATTACAGCTGATGTGGGAGGGACGTTGGTGACAGCATTGTTATGTACAAGATCAATGCTCTCAGTGTCTTCAATTTATTAAACCACAACGTAACAAAAATGAACAGTGTTACTCTGGTAGTATCCTGCATAAGAACGTGAGAACAGGTTCTCACAACATATCGTCTTGACAATAAACACCCTGTAAGTCCTTAGTATGTAAATGGAGAGGAAAAGAGAGAGAGATGGTGAGTAAACAGCACCTACACTTTACCAGAGTGATCAGACAGACGGGCCAGACAGACAAACTGACAGTTACTCTTTAGCACACATTTAATAAGTATCGAAAAGGTGAAAAATAATGAAGTAATCTATTTACGGAGAAGAAAATATTTCAACTCATGTTACATATGGAGTACATGAGAACGGCAGCTAGCAGAATACCTTAGGATTCGCGTGGAAACTATCTGCACAGAAAGACTGATTCTAGACTAGCTACTTTCTGCCACTCCCTCCTGTACACTGCCTGCATGCAACATTTAGTATGAGGGGGGTATGGGGAATATCATGCCATATTTGGAAGTGAAAATTGCCATTAAAAGTCTAAAGTTGAAACCATTGCAATAATTTAACTCCAGCTGCAGCAGCTTGCTCTGCTGCCACACCAGCTGTATCACTATGTCTACCATTAATTATACAGGTAATTACTGTACTCCAGCTGGACCATGGCCATCCTGACATCTGAGTTGTTCAGTAACCATTGTCAGTGTGATGGTGGCCAACGTCAGCACGACCACCAGGGCTTTATTGTGTTTAGTCAATCCGAGGTCTCTTACTGTATGATTCCCTTGTATGCACAGTGTTTGTCCGTATGGTTCATAATGATAACTTTACAGGGAGAATGAATAAAATGCCTCCTCCTCGGCTGTATTACGAAGGATAACACTAAGCTTCAATTTTGAGAAAATCGATTTTGTTTAGTATCGCGAAGGTTTGAATGAGGCTTCAACATTGTTTCCGATCTGAGTGAGAACAGATGAGTGATTCAAGTCTCTCTTTGGACTCTTTGCTCCATAATGATGATATAACAATAACATTTGTTGCCTTCCTCCCCCATCCTCTTTCTTTCTTCATCATTTTTTACGTATTTTTGGGACAAACTGAATAGAATATTAAAGTAGGAGTTTGTCAAGTACAATTTAAATGTTTTATTCTTAAACCAAGGTGACTTTCATCGTCATTCATTCAATAACTTTCTTACCAGAGTGTGCCGACACCACAGCTCAGATAACCTTCCGAACTGCTACATCCTTACGCTTCCTTCGAAGTGCAGCTACTGTACTTCCCACCTCCAGGACTAAGGCTGGCTTACAGGTTTCCTGAATCTTTTCATAAATGTTACTTTGCTCACACTCCAACAGCACGTCAAATCACAAAAAAAAACCACTTGCCACCACTCCTATCCGACACGCACTCACAAACCTGTTGATACAAAACCTATCATCTTACTGGCTTCGTTTCTCTCAGCAAGACAACAATTGGCTTACATTAGCTCTTTCATTATGATTATTACAACGACCTTCTTTTCGTTTGTCTCAGCCAGATACTTTTTTAAGAAAATTACATTATTTTATGTCATTATATTTAACATATATTACCTTGCACTTGACCATATTAAACATTATTCCCCCTCCCCCCCCCCCTCCCCCACTTCTCCAGCTGAAAACTGAAGACAGCCTGTCCAGTTCTGTCTTAATTCTTAGAGAACAGATTACAGAGGTTACACCGCTTCCTAATTTCGTGTCAGGCTCAAACTTAGCACCATTTAAGGTGTTAGTCTCACTTCTTGACTGTACATGAATGTTCAAAACACACTAGAGTATCCCGAGGAGGATATTGAGGTGACCAGCGAAATCAGTGGTTTAAAAAACCTGCGAATCCATGAATAGATAAACAAATCCTATGGGGGTATTTTAATGGATCAGATTTTTCAATCACAAAAACTAGCGAAAACTTTTAATAAAATTATGAAATGGGTAGCGACACGTCGAAATTTGACGCATGAGAGTTGAACTTATCAACAGGTAAGGGTGATGAATAGACATAATAACCCGGAAATTAAATTAATGTGGCAATAGGGAGGGTTAATGCACGATGGTTTATATTTGCTGATATTTTTTCTACTAACAAGGGCAGAATCGTCAAGATAATCGCTCCATTATAGCATTCCATCCATTTCAAAACACGAGACAAAGAACTTATTAATGGTATAATATACTGACAAGTTGATAAACAAGACACATGTACAATATTTAGGTGTCTTTATTGGTGAAACGTTCCGCCTGCATAGTAGGCTTCTTCAGTCAACTATAGGAGAATGTAACACTGGAGACAACAGAAGTGGAGACGTAATTTTCCACATGTTTTATCTACGGGATAAGTGGAATCTCAAAGATTATCTAAGCATAAGGATCCTTCTTTTTTAAAACGTTTCGCACAGTGTGGGGTGAAACTTCGTAAAATATAGTTTTTCACCTACTGAAAGTGACTGGAATTACCACTTTGCCATTTCCAAGTGGGAAGCAATAGTTTGGTCGATCACAGGTGACACAGACAACCGGGAACCTTCAGCTTCTTGTTGTCATTAAGCTGGAAGCTTAACTGGAGTAAATCAGTGGTAGATAGTCTATAAACTCAGAGGAGACGATATAAAAAGCTCGCTGACTAACATTCACACAGGGAAACGTTCACATTATCTGCAAAACCACGGGAAAACCTGCACAAACACAGGAAAATATTCACATTACCTGCATAAACATAGAAAAAAATTCACATTACCTGTACAAACATAGGAAAGCATTCACACTACCTGTACAAACATGGGAAAACATTAATATTACCTGCACAAACACGGGAAAACATTCACATTACCTGTACAAACATAGGAGAACATTCACATTACCTGCACAAACACGGGAAAACATTCACATTACCTGCACAAACACGGGAAAACATTCACATTAACTGCACAAACACGGGAAAACATTCACATTACCAGCACAAACACGGGAAAACATTCACATTACCAGCACAAACACGGGAAAACATTCACATTAACTGCACAAACACGGGAAAACATTCATATTACCTGCACAAACACGGGAAAACATTCACATTAACTGCACAAACACGGGAAAACCTGCACAAATACGGGAAAACATTCACATTACCTGCACAAACACGGGAAAACATCCACATTACCTGCACAAACACGGGAAAACCTGCACAAACACAAGAAAAGATTCATATTACCTGCACAAACACATTGAAAAAACACTATTTAACAAAAGCAAGCAATTAGTGTCATTACTCCATGTCAAACAGCCTCTTAAACTGCAAAAAAAAATGCTGATGTAGCATAACAACACTATTTTTCTATCAATGTTATTCTCTACATTGATTCCTCCCTCATCATCATTCTGGTGTGCTTCCCCTGCAACACCTCACTCACCCTCATTTCTTCCAGTGTTTTGTTAATTATATTCCAGTGGGGTGAAGTGACAGTGACCCTGTGTGTTTGTGTGTGTGTGTGTGTGTGTGTGTGTGTGTGTGTGTGTGTGTGTTAGTGTGTGTGTGTGTGTGAGTGTACTTGCCAGCGAGTCAGTATACTGACCACACTTACTACACTGAACTAAAAACCTTGCTGTATATTCCAGGTACAAAGACAAACTAACAAACCACAGAAGCAACTCTGTTGTAAGAGAAAAAGTGTGTTGGACTTGTGTAAAAATCTCAGTGTTGTGCTTGAAAGAATTAAGGCAGCTTAGGAGAGGAAGAGGTTGGGGGAGGGAAGGAGGTAGTGAGAGAAAGCTGGGGATATCAGGTGAAGGTTAGGAGATGGGGGTGTGGGGGTAAGGGTACGAAGCTTCTCCACTCTACCTAGACAGGTCAGCTGGAAAGGAAAAATGCACATGATATATGTTGCTGGTGTGAGGTGTTGGTGGGCTTTGTTGCGTGGTAGTGGTCGATGTAGAGAGAAAGGGAGGGAGAGAGGGAGAGAGAGAGAGAGAGAGAGAGAGAGAGAGAGAGAGAGAGAGAGAGAGAGAGAGAGAGAGAGAGAGAGAGAGAGAGAGAGAGAGAGAGAGAGAGAGAGAGAGTAAATGTAGCAACAGCAGTAGTAGTAAGAAGTAGTAGTGGTAGGAGTAGGAGTACCAGTAGTAATAATAGTAGAAGTAGCAGTAGTAATAATAATTGACGTAGTAGTGGTATTAGTAGTTAAAGTAGTAGCAGCAGTAGTGGTGGTGGTGGTGGTAGTAGTAGTAGTAGTGGCAGTGGTCTCCTACAGCTCACAATAGCAGCCTCCTCTTAGTCCTTTAGCGCTGGTTTCAGATGTAGCTTCTCCTAAAAAATGTCTCACAAGTCCGTCCACCTTCAGCCAGCTCGGTGGCTGAGCTTCGTGAAGGGTCAAGGCTGTGAAAGGTCTATAGATGTGGTCAGATGCACACCTTACATGTATTAGTTGTGCATCATACAACCACTTCTTGCATTTCCTCTATACCAGTTAGGGTGAGGAGTTGACCTCCAGACGACCTGACATTATACCTACTCTCTAGATGATTCCACACACTTGTCTCTCTTGGAGAAGTGTGTGAGCCATTGTGATCTAACTCACCTTATTCTCTCTCTCTCTCTCTCTCTCTCTCTCTCTAGCTCTGTCTCTTTCTCTCTCTCTCTCTCTCTCTCTCTCTCTCTCTCTCTCTCTCTCTCTCTCTCTCTCTCTCTCTCTCTCTCTCTCTCTCTCTCTCTCTCTCTCTCTCTCTCTCTCTCTCTCTCTCTCTCTCTCTCTCTCTCTCTCTTATTATGTTATTCACAAGTATAGTATCTGCCCATATTGCTGCTCTATTGCACACTGGACATATTGGTGGTAGGAATATACGGTACTCAAAGAAACCCTATTGGGCGCTTTGCCTCTTTCTTTTTTTACTTTTTATAGTTCCTTTACTGGTGATTTGTCTTACTGCCAGGTACCACAGGTCTTCTATTTGTACCTGTGTTCGTAATGCAAGCCTTCCCTGTGAGAGGCCCTATAGAAGGGGCCAAATCTTGGCCATTGGAGGGCACCTACAGATGGGGCCAAGAATTGGCCATAGGGCGAATTATAGAAAAGGCCAGGACTTGATTTTGTGAGGGCCTATAGAAGGAGCCAAGTCTTGGCCGTTGGAGGACCTGGAGAAAAAGGCTGAGCCTTGGTCGTAGGCGCTGTAGAGGACTACGAATTTCTACAAGTCTACCAACTCTCGCCCTCCTCTCAAGGCAGGCGTCTTGATGTTGGTTCTGATGCTGAATGCCCCTCATTCCAGGCCCTATGTAGCCCCTACCGACTTAGCGCTTCCGCTGTTTAAAATAAACTAAATTACGAGTCTAATTTGTATGATCATTTCCATAATTATGCAATAAAGTGGTACTCTATCAATAAATCTGTATTGCCGAGGCTTCATTGTTAGTGTAATAAAAGTTTGTATTTCCTCGTATCTCTGCTTTTTCAAGCAGAGTTTATGTTATAGAAATTATTCTATTCTGATAGTAATATGATAGAATGATAGTAGTAGTAGTAGTAGTAATTGCAGTAGTTGTTGTTGTAGTAGTAGTAGTAGTTGTTGTTGTAGTAGTAGTAGTAACAGTAGTAATAGTAGCCGGAATAGAGGAAATTTCTTGCCGGCAGTGTGAGCGGAGTTCAATAATAAAAGGAGAGAACCTTTTACTTTTCTCTCCGGAACTAATCTCTCCAGACAACGCACGTAATAATACTTAGTTACTGAGTATAACATACTCATCAGATAACTTCAGTAAATCCCAAGAGGTCTTTTGTATTCAGCAAGCAGTTGATCAAGGTACGTTAAATGAAGTCACTATTCACTATGCATTAAATAAGGTAACGTCGCTACAGTTCTATAACACCGGTTCTGATCACCAGTTCTGTAATACCACTACACATTTGATCGCTGGTTCACGATACACAGACAAATGTTCCTCATCATAATTTATAAAAAAAGGTATAATTACATCATTCATCCGCTTAAATTTTCCACCTGGCAGAGGTAATTACGAATCATAATTACAAACGGGCCACAGTGAATAAATTCAAGTCATCCATCTCGAGCGTGACAGCCCTGCCACTTACTTGACTCGGCTGAGGCGAAAACATACGGTCATTTGTCCTCCACATTACTGCGGCTGTAATGGAATCAAGTCCTCGGGCCTTAATGAGGAGAGGTGGAAAACATGTTGGTGTGTGATGACTGCTGCTTCACCCATATGTTTGTTGGTGTGTGATGACAGCTGCTTCACCCATATGTTTGTTGGTGTGTGGATGACTGCTGCTTCACCCATATGTTTGTTGGTGTGTGATGACTGCTGCTTCACCCATATGTTTGTTGGTGTGTGGATGACTGCTGCTTCACCCATATGTTTGTTGGTGTGTGGATGACTGCTGCTTCACCCATATGTTTGTTGGTGTGTGATGACTGCTGCTTCACCCATATGTTTGTTGGTGTGTGATGACTGCTGCTTCACCCATATGTTTGTTGGTGTGTGGATGACTGCTGCTTCACCCATATGTTTGTTGGTGTGTGATGACTGCTGCTTCACCCATATGTTTGTTGGTATGTGATGACTGCTGCTTCACCCATATGTTTGTTGGTGTGTGATGACTGCTGCTTCACCCATATGTTTGTTGGTGTGTGATGACTGCTGCTTCACCCATATGTTTGTTGGTGTGTGATGACTGCTGCTTCACCCATATGTTTGTTGGTGTGTGTGGATGACTGCTGCTTCACCCATATGTTTGTTGGTGTGTGATGACTGCTGCTTCACCCATATGTTTGTTGGTGTGTGATGACTGCTGCTTCATCCATATGTTTGTTGGTGTGTGTGGATGACTGCTGCTTCACCCATATGTTTGTTGGTGTGTGATGACTGCTGCTTCACCCATATGTTTGTTGGTGTGTGATGACTGCTGCTTCACCCATATGTTTGTTGGTGTGTGTGGATGACTGCTGCTTCACCCATATGTTTGTTGGTGTGTGATGACTGCTGCTTCACCCATATGTTTGTTGGTGTGTGATGACTGCTGCTTCACCCATATGTTTGTTGGTGTGTGATGACTGCTGCTTCACCCATATGTTTGTTGGTGTGTGATGACTGCTGCTTCACCCATATGTTTGTTGGTGTGTGTGGATGACTGCTGCTTCACCCATATGTTTGTTGGTGTGTGATGACTGCTGCTTCACCCATATGTTTGTTGGTGTGTGATGACTGCTGCTTCACCCATATGTTTGTTGGTGTGTGATGACTGCTGCTTCACCCACATGTTTGTTGGTGTGTGTGGATGACTGCTGCTTCACCCATATGTTTGTTGGTGTGTGATGACTGCTGCTTCACCCATATGTTTGTTGGTGTGTGATGACTGCTGCTTCACCCATATGTTTGTTGGTATGTGATGACTGCTGCTACACCCATATGTTTGTTGGTGTGTGATGACTGCTACTTCACCCATATGTTTGTTGGTATGTGATGACTGCTGCTTCACCCATATGTTTGTTGGTATGTGAGGACTGCTGCTTCACCCACATGTTTGTTGGTATGTGATGACTGCTGCTTCACCCATATGTTTGTTGGTATGTGAGGACTGCTGCTTCACCCACATGTTTGTTGGTGTGTGATGACTGCTGCTTCACCCATATGTTTGTTGGTATGTGATGACTGCTGCTACACCCATATGTTTGTTGGTATGTGAGGACTGCTGCTTCACCCATATGTTTGTTGGTGTGTGATGACTGCTGCTACACCCATATGTTTGTTGGTATGTGATGACTGCTGCTTCACCCATATGTTTGTTGGTGTGTGATGACTGCTGCTACACCCATATGTTTGTTGGTATGTGATGACTGCTGCTACACCCATATGTTTGTTGGTATGTGATGACTGCTGCTTCACCCATATGTTTGTTGGTGTGTGATGACTGCTGCTACACCCATATGTTTGTTGGTATGTGATGACTGCTGCTTCACCCATATGTTTGTTGGTGTGTGATGACTGCTGCTTCACCCATATGTTTGTTGGTGTGTGATGACTGCTGCTTCACCCATATGTTTGTTGGTGTGTGATGACTGCTGCTTCACCCATATGTTTGTTGGTGTGTGATGACTGCTGCTACACCCATATGTTTGTTGGTATGTGATGACTGCTGCTTCACCCATATGTTTGTTGGTGTGTGATGACTGCTGCTTCACCCATATGTTTGTTGGTGTGTGATGACTGCTGCTTCACCCATATGTTTGTTGGTATGTGATGACTGCTGCTTCACCCATATGTTTGTTGGTGTGTGGATGACTGCTGCTTCATCCATATGTTTGTTGGTGTGTGATGACTGCTGCTTCACCCATATGTTTGTTGGTATGTGATGACTGCTGCTTCACCCATATGTTTGTTGGTGTGTGGATGACTGCTGCTTCACCCATATGTTTGTTGGTGTGTGATGACTGCTGCTTCACCCATATGTTTGTTGGTGTGCGATGACTGCTGCTTCACCCATATGTTTGTTGGTGTGTGATGGCTGCTGCTTCACACATATGTTTGTTGGTATGTGATGACTGCTGCTTCACCCATATGTTTGTTGGTGTGTGGATGACTGCTGCTTCACCCATATGTTTGTTGGTGTGTGATGACTGCTGCTTCACCCATATGTTTGTTGGTGTGTGGATGACTGCTGCTTCACCCATATGTTTGTTGGTGTGTGATGGCTGCTGCTTCACCCATATGTTTGTTGGTGTGCGATGACTGCTGCTTCACCCATATGTTTGTTGGTGTGTGATGGCTGCTGCTTCACCCATATGTTTGTTGGTGTGTGGATGACTGCTGCTTCATCCATATGTTTGTTGGTGTGTGATGGCTGCTGCTTCACCCATATGTTTGTTGGTATGTGATGACTGCTGCTTCACCCATATGTTTGTTGGTGTGCGATGGCTGCTGCTTCACCCATATGTTTGTTGGTGTGTGATGACTGCTGCTTCACCCATATGTTTGTTGGTATGTGATGACTGCTGCTTCACCCATATGTTTGTTGGTGTGTGATGGCTGCTGCTTCACCCATATGTTTGTTGGTGTGTGATGACTGCTGCTTCACCCATATGTTTGTTGGTGTGTGATGACTGCTGCTTCACCCATATGTTTGTTGGTGTGTGATGACTGCTGCTTCACCCATATGTTTGTTGGTGTGTGATGACTGCTGCTTCACCCATATGTTTGTTGGTGTGTGATGACTGCTGCTTCACCCATATGTTTGTTGGTGTGTGATGACTGCTGCTTCACCCATATGTTTGTTGGTGTGTGATGACTGCTGCTTCACCCATATGTTTGTTGGTGTGTGTGGATGACTGCTGCTTCACCCATATGTTTGTTGGTGTGTGATGACTGCTGCTTCACCCATATGTTTGTTGGTGTGTGTGGATGACTGCTGCTTCACCCATATGTTTGTTGGTGTGTGATGACTGCTGCTTCACCCATATGTTTGTTGGTGTGTGATGACTGCTGCTTCACCCATATGTTTGTTGGTGTGTGATGACTGCTGCTTCACCCAGATGTTTGTTGGTGTGTGATGACTGCTGCTTCACCCATATGTTTGTTGGTGTGTGATGACTGCTGCTTCACCCATATGTTTGTTGGTGTGTGATGACTGCTGCTTCACCCATATGTTTGTTGGTGTGTGATGACTGCTGCTTCACCCATATGTTTGTTGGTGTGTGATGACTGCTGCTTCACCCATATGTTTGTTGGAGGTTTTGTGCTGGTGCCAGTCATGTATCAATGGTGTGGAAACTTGCGTTACTATAGGACATGACAATGATGATGATGATGATAATGATGGTGTTACAGTGTGCGTGCGCGCGCGCGCGCGCGCGCGCGTGTGTGTGTGTGTGTGTGTGTCAGAGTGGGCACCTGTGACCAGTGGGGTCCCACAGGGGTCAGTCCTAGGACCAGTCTTGTTTCTGGTATATGTGAACGACATGATGGAAGGGTTAGACTCAGACGTGTCCCTGTTTGTAGATGATGTGAAGTTAATGGGGAGAGTTCAAGTGGTCGAGGACCAGACAGGACTACAAAGAGACCTGGACAGGCTGCAGGCCTGGTCCAGAAACTGGCTGTTGGAGTTCAACCCTACCAAGTGCAAAATTATGAAGATTGGGGAAGTGCAAAGAAGACCGCAGACGGAGTATAGTCCTGGTGGTCAAAGACTGCATGCCTCACTCAAGGAAAAAGATCTTGGGGTGAGTATAATATCGAGCACATCTCCTAAGGCGCATATCAATCAGATAACTGCTGCAGCATGTGGGCGTCTGGCAAACCTCAGAACAGCATTCCGACATCTTAGTAAGGAATCATTCAAGACACTGTACACCGTGTACGTCAGGCCCATACTGGAGTATGCAGCACCAGTTTGGAACCCACACCTAGCCAAGCACGTCAAGAAACTAGAGAAAGTGCAAAGGTTTGCAACAAGACTAGTCCCAGAGCTAAGGGGTATGTCCTATGAAGAAAGGTTAAGGGAAATCGGCCTGACGACACTGGAGGACAGGAGAGGTCAGGGGAGACATGATAACGACATATAAAATACTGCGAGGAATAGACAAGGTGGACAAAGACAGGATGTTCCAGAGAGGGGACACAGAAACAAGGGGACACAATTGGAAGTTGAAGACACAGATGAATCAGAGGGATGTTAGGAAGTATTTCTTCAGTCATAGAGTAGTCAGGAAGTGGAATAGCCTAGAAAATGACGTAGTGGAGGCAGGAACCATACATAGTTTTAAGCGAGGTATGATAAAGCTCATGGAGCGGGGAGAGAGTGACCTAGTAGCGACCAGTGAAGAGGCGGGGCCAGGAGCTTGGACTCGACCCCTGCAACCTCA
>NC_091311.1:39311071-39361071 GCF_038502225.1 Cherax quadricarinatus
ACAACTGAGGAGGAGGTGAAGAAGCTCTTAAGTGACCTTGACACCTCAAAGGCGATGGGACCGGACAACATCTCCCCATGGGTCCTTAGAGAAGGAGCAGAGATGCTGTGCGTGCCTCTAACCACAATCTTCAACACATCCCTTGAAACTGGGCAACTACCTGAGAAATGGAAGACAGCTAATGTAGTCCCCATATTTAAGAAAGGAAACAGAAACGAGGCACTAAACTACAGACCTGTGTCTCTGACATGTATTGTGTGCAAAGTCATGGAGAAGATTATCAGGAGGAGAGTGGTCGAACACCTGGAAAGGAACAAGATTATAAATGAAAACCAGCATGGGTTCATGGAAGGCAAATCTTGTATCACAAACCTCCTGGAGTTTTATGACAAGGTAACAGAAGTAAGACACGAGAGAGAGGGGTGGGTAGATTGCGTTTTCCTAGACTGCAGGAAGGCCTTTGACACAGTTCCCCACAAGAGATTAGTGCAGAAGCTGGAGGATCAGGCGCATGTAAAAGGGAGGGCACTGCAATGGATAAGGGAATACCTGACAGGGAGGCAGCAACGAGTCATGGTACGTGAAGAGGTATCACAGTGGGCGCCTGTTACGAGCGGGGTCCCACAGGGGTCAGTTCTAGGACCAGTGCTATTTTTGATATATGTGAACGACATGATGGAAGGAATAGACTCTGAAGTGTCCCTGTTCGCAGATGATGTGAAGTTGATGAGAAGAATTAAATCGGACGAGGATGAGGCAGGACTGCAAAGAGACCTGGACAGGCTGGACATGTGGTCCAGTAACTGGCTTCTCGAATTCAATCCAGCCAAATGCAAAGTCATGAAGATTGGGGAGGGGCAAAGAAGACCGCAGACAGAGTATAGGCTAGGTGGACAAAGACTACAGACCTCACTCAGGGAGAAAGACCTTGGGGTGACCATAACACCGAGCACATCACCGGAGGCACACATCAACCAAATAACCGCTGCAGCATACGGGCGCCTGGCAAACCTGAGAATAGCGTTCCGATACCTTAATAAGGAATCGTTCAAGACACTGTACACTGTGTATGTTAGGCCCATACTGGAGTATGCAGCACCAGTCTGGAACCCACACCTGGTCAAGCACGTCAAGAAGTTAGAGAAAGTACAAAGGTTTGCAACAAGGCTAGTCCCAGAGCTCAAGGGAATGTCGTACGAGGAAAGGTTAAGGGAAATCGGACTGACGACACTGGAGGACAGAAGGGTCAGGGGAGACATGATAACGACATACAAGATACTGCGGGGAATAGACAAGGTGGACAGAGATAGGATGTTCCAGAGAGGGGACACAGGGACAAGGGGTCACAACTGGAAGCTGAAGACTCAGACGAGTCACAGGGACGTTAGGAAGTATTTCTTCAGTCATAGAGTTGTCAGCAAGTGGAATAGCCTAGCAAGTGAAGTAGTGGAGGCAGGAACCATACATAGTTTTAAGAAGAGGTATGACAAAGCTCAGGAAGCAGAGAGAGAGAGGACCCAGTAGCGATCAGTGAAGAGGCGGGGCCAGGAGCTGAGTCTCGACCCCTGCAACCACAATTAGGTGAGTACAATTAGGTGAGTACACATGAATGAAACCAAAGGTGTAGGGAGGCAAAAACTAGGTGTACTAGAGAATGGAAAAGGTACAGAAGACAGAGAACTCAGGAAAATAAAGAGATTAGCTGAAGAGCCAGTAACGAATATGCACAGATAAGAAGGGGGGCTCAGCGACAATATGAAAATGACATAGCATCGAAAGTCAAGACTGACCCGAAGCTGTTGTACAGCCACATCAGCAGGAAAACAACAGTCAAGGACCAGGTAATCAGACTGAGGAAGGGTGATGGGGAATTCACAAGAAACGACCGAGAGGTATGTCAGGAGCTCAACACGAGATTTAAAGAAGTATTTACAGTGGAAACCAGTAGGACTCCAGGAAATCAGAGCAGGGGGGTACACCAGCAAGTGCTGGATGAGGTACATATAACCAAGGAGGAGGTGAAGAAGCTGCTATGCGAACTTGACACCTTAAAGGCGGTGGGACCAGACAACATCTCTCCGTGGGTCCTTAAAGAGGGAGCAGAGATATTGTGTGTACCATTATCAAAGATCTTCAACACATCATTTGAAACTGGGCAACTCCCTGAGGTATGGAAAATGGCAAATGTAGTCCCAATTTTTAAAAAGGGAGACAGACATGAGGCACTAAACTACAGACCTGTATCACTAACGTGTATAGTACGCAAGGTCATGGAGAAGATCATCAGGAGGAGAGTGGTGGAGCACCTGGAAAGAAACAAGTGTATAATTGACAACCAGCACGGTTTCAGGGAAGGAAAATTCTGTGTCACAAACCTACTAGAGTTTTATGACAAGGTGACAGAAGTAAGACAAGAGAGAGAGGGGTGGATCGACTGCATTTTTTTGGACTGCAAGAAGGCCTTCGACACAGTTCCTCACAAGAGGTTACTGCAAAAGCTAGAGGATCAGGCACATATAACAGGAAAGGCACTGCAATGGATCAGAGAATACCTGACAGGGAGGCAACAACGAGTCATGGTACGTGACGAGGTGTCAGAGTGGGCGCCTGTGACAAGCGGGGTTCCACAGGGGTCAGTCCTAGGACCTGTGCTGTTCTTGATATATGTGAACGACATAACGGAAGGGATAGACTCAGAAGTGTCCTTGTTTGCAGATGATGTGAAGTTAATGAGAAGAATCAAATCGGATGAGGATCAGGCAGGACTACAAAGATACCTGGACAGGCTACAAGCCAGGTCCAGCAACTGGCTCCTTAAGTTTAACCCTGCCAAATGCAAAGTCATGAAGATTGGGGAAGGGCAAAGAAGACCGTAGACACAATATAGCTTAGATGGCCAAAGTCTGCAAACCTCACTCAAGGAAAAAGATCTGTTGGTGAGTATAACACCGAGCATATCTCCTGAGGCGCACATCAGTCAGATAACTGCTGCAGCATACGGGCGCCTGGCAAACCTACGGATAGCGTTCCGATACCTCAGTAAGGATTCGGTCAAGACTCTGTATACCATTTACGTCAGGCCCATACTGGAGTATGTAGCACCAGTTTGGAATCCACACCTAGTCAAGCACGTCAAGAAATTAGAGAAAGTGCAAAGGTTTGCAACAAGACTAGTCCCAGAGCTACGGGGATTGTCCTACGAAGAAAGGTTGAGGGAAATCGGCGTGACGACACTGGAGGACAGGAGGGTCAGGGGAGACATGATAACGACATATAAAATACTGCGCGGAATAGACAAGGTGGACGAAGACGGGGCACACAGACACAAGAGGTCACAATTGGAAGTTGAAGACTCAGATGAATCAAAGGGATGTTAGGAAGTATTTCTTCAGTCATAGAGTAGTCAGGCCGTGGAATAGCCTAGAAAGTGACGTAGTGGAGGCGGGAACCATACATAGTTTTAAGGCGAGGTATGATAAAGCTCATGGGGCAGGGAGAGAGAGGACCTAGTAGCAATCAGCGAAGAGGCGGGGCCAGGAGCTATGACTCGACCCCTGCAACCACAAATAGGTGAGTACACACACACACACACCCACACACACACACACACACACACACGCACACACACACACACACACACACACACACACACACACACACACACACACACACACACACACACACATAGCAGCGAAAGCTAAATCTGACCCGAAACTGTTGTACAGCCACATCAGGAGGAAAACAACAGTCAAGGACCAGGTAATCAGGCTAAGGAAGGAAGGAGGAGAGACAACAAGAAATGACCGTGAAGTATGTGAAGAACTCAACAAGAGATTCAAAGAAGTGTTCACAGAGGAGACAGAAGGGACTCCAGAAAGACGGAGAGGTGGGGCACACCACCAAGTGCTGGACACAGTGCACACAAACGAGGAAGAAGTGAAGAGGCTTCTGAGTGAGCTAGATACCTCAAAGGCAATGGGGCCAGATAACATCTCCCCATGGGTATTGAGAGAGGGAGCAGAGGCGCTATGTGTACCCCTAACAACAATATTCAATACATCTATCGAAACAGGGAGATTGCCTGAGGCATGGAAGACAGCAAATGTAGTCCCAATCTTTAAAAAAGGAGACAGACATGAAGCATTAAACTACAGACCAGTGTCACTGACATGTATAGTATGCAAAATCATGGAGAAGATTATCAGGAGAAGAGTGGTGGAACACCTAGAAAGGAACGATCTCATCAACAGCAGCCAACATGGTTTCAGTGACGGGAAATCCTGTGTCACAAACCTACTGGAGTTCTATGACATGGTGACAGCAGTAAGACAAGAGAGAGAGGGGTGGGTGGATTGCATTTTCTTGGACTGCAAGAAGGCGTTTGACACAGTTCCACACAAGAGATTGGTGCAAAAACTGGAGGACCAAGCAGGGATAACAGGGAAGGCACTACAATGGATCAGGGAATACGTGTCAGGAAGACAGCAGCGAGTCATGGTACGTGGCGAGGTGTCAGAGTAGGCACCTGTGACCAGCGGGGTCCCACAGGGGTCAGTAGTAGGACAAGTGCTGTTTCTGGTATTTGTGAACGACATGACGGAAGGAATAGACTCTGAGGTGTCCCTGTTTGCAGATGACGTGAAGTTTATGAGAAGAATTCACTCGATCGAAGACCAGGCAGAACTACAAAGGGATCTGGACAGGCTGCAGACCTGGTCCAGCAATTGGCTCCTGGAGTTCAATCCCACCAAGTGCAAAGTCATGAAGATTGGGGAAGGGCAAAGAAGGCCGCAGACGGAGTACAGTCTAGGGGGTCAGAGACTATAAACCTCACTCAAGGAAAAAGATCTTGGGGTGAGTATAACACCAGGCACATCTCCTGAAGCGCACATCAACCAAATAACTGCTGCAGCATATGGGCGCCTAGCAAACCTCAGAACAGCATTCCGACATCTTAATAAGGAATCATTCAGCACCCTGTACACCGTGTACGTTAGGCCCATATTGGAGTATGCGGCACCAGTTTGGAACCCACACCTAGCCAAGCACGTGAAGAAACTAGAGAAAGTGCAAAGGTTTGCAACAAGACTAGTCCCAGAGCTAAGAGGTATGTCCTACGAGGAGAGGTTAAGGGAAATCAACCTGACGACACTGGAGGACAGGAGAGATAGGGGGGACATGATAACGACATACAAAATACTGAGAGGAATTGACAAGGTGGACAAAGACAGGATGTTCCAGAGATTGGGCACAGTAACAAGGGGACACAGTTGGAAGCTGAAGACACAGATGAATCACAGGGATGTTAGGAAGTATTTCTTCAGCCACAGAGTAGTCAGTAAGTGGAATAGTTTGGGAAGCGATGTAGTGGAGGCAGGATCCATACATAGCTTTAAGCAGAGGTATGATAAAGCTCACGGCTCAGGGAGAGTGACCTAGTAGCGATCAGTGAAGAGGCGGGGCCAGGAGCTCGGACTCGACCCCCCGCAACCTCAACTAGGTGAGTACACACACACACACACACACACACACAGGACAACGACAGCCAACACGGTTTCAGGGATGGGAAATCCTGCATCACAAACCTACTGGAGTTCTATAACAGGGTGACGACAGTAAGACAAGAAAGAGAGGAGTGGGTAGAGTGCGTTTTCTTGGACTGTAAGAAGGCGTTTGGCACAGTTTCACACAAGAGATTAGTGCAAAAGCTGGAGGACCAGGCAGGGATAACAGGAAGACACTACAATGGATTAGGGAATACCTGTCAGGAAGACAACAGCGAGCCATGGTACGTGGTAAGGTGTCAGAGTGGGCGCCTGTAACGAATTGGGCACCACAGGGATCAGTCCTAGGACCGGTACTGTTTCTTATATTTGTGAACAACATGACGGAAGGAATAAATTCCGAAGTGTCCTTGTTGGCAGATGAAGTAAAGTTGATGAGAAGAATTCAATCGGACGAGGACCAGGCAGAACTACAGAATTATCTGGACAGGCTGCAGAATTGGTCCCGCAACTGGCTCCTGGAGTTAAACCCCACCAAGTCCAAAGTCATGAAGAGTGGGGAAGGGCAAAGACGGAGTACAGTCTAGGGGGCCAGAGACTACAAACCTCACTCAAGAAAAAGGATCTTGGGGTGAGCATAACACCAGGCACATCTCCTGAGGCGCACATCAACCAAATAACTGCGGCAGTATACGGGCTTTTGGCAAACCTGAGAACAGCATTCCGTCATCTTAATAAGGAGTCATTCAGGACCCTGTACACTGTGTACATTAGGCGTATTCTGGAGTATGCAGCGCCAGTTTGGAACTCTCACCTGTCCAAGCATGTAAGGAAACTAGAGAAAGTGTTAAAGTTTGCAACAAGACTAGTCCCGGAGCTAAGGGGTATGTTCTACGAGGAGAGGTTAAGGGAAATCAACCTGACGACACTGGAAGACAGGAGAGATAGGGGGGATATGATAACGACATATAAAATACTGAGAGGAATAGACAAGGTGGAGAAACAGGATGTTCCAGAGATGGGACACAGCAACAAGGGGTCACAGTTGCAAGTTGAAAACTCAGATGAACCACACGGATGTCAGGAAGTATTTCTTCAGTCACAGAGTTGTCAGGAAGTGGAATAGCCTGGGTAGTGACGTAGTGGAGGTAGGATCTATACATAGCTTTAAGGAGAGGTATGATAAAGCTCACGGAGCGGGAAGAGTGACTGAGTAGCGACCAGTGAAGAGGCGGGGCCAGGAGCTGAGACTCGACCCATGCAACCACATCTAGGTGAGTACAGGAGCCAAGATTCGACCCCTGCAGCCACAGAAAATCATCGTTTGTATCTCAAAACTGAAAGCCAGTAGCCTGATCTATAATCCTATAGTCATGAATATAACCGAACCAGAGAGCCCAAAGAATGATTCTCGAGGTATGATTCTGCCCAGTGAGGAAGCGACACAGTGAATGACACGAGAGATGCGCATGTTCCTATTAACTCATCTAGAGTAGGACAGCAACACTCTACATCTAGAGCAGCAACACTCTACATCTAGAGCAGCAACACTCTACATCTAGAG
Source organism: Cherax quadricarinatus (assembly GCF_038502225.1). Lineage (NCBI taxonomy): Eukaryota > Metazoa > Arthropoda > Malacostraca > Decapoda > Parastacidae > Cherax > Cherax quadricarinatus. The sequence goes on from NC_091311.1 coordinate 39,318,140, forward strand.
CAGCAACACTCTACATCTAGAGCAGCAACACTCTACATCTAGAGCAGCAACAGTCTACATCTAGAGCAGCAACACTCTACATCTAGAGCAGCAACTCTGTATGTTCTCACCACATAACTCTCGTTCATAGTAGAACAACACAACTTTATGGGTGTATTCATTTTTACATTAAAATCAAAACTTAAATTGGCGCATCCATTATCCTAACATACCTTTTTTTTCAATCTTCATTCTTTAATGAACTTCGACCTATTATTGCCCATTCTCCCAAGACTTCCCCAGATCTTTTCTCCTAGTTTTAAGACACTGGTTACAACCCCACCGAGGAATTGTAACCCGAAAGAAGTAGAAGAAGAAGAAACATTCATCATTACTTGCTCCTTAGCTACTTTTCTTGCACATATATATATATATATATATATATATATATATATATATATATATATATATATATATATATACACGTATATATATATATATATATATATATATATATATATATATATATATATATATATATATATATATATATATATATATATATATATATATATATATATATATATATATATATATATATATATATATATATATAAATATGTCGTGCCGAATAGGCAGAACTTGCGATCTTGGCTTACATAGCAACGCTCATCTTGCCATATAGGACAAGCAAAAATTTGTTTATACAATAATTTCGCCAAAATCATTCTGAAACTAAGGAAAAAAATAGATTTCACTGTGTTTGTTTAGTATTAAATTACTGTAAACAAATCTAAAATATATTTAGTTGGGTTAGGGTAAAATAAATTGCTCTTGTTATAATAAGGTTAGGTAAGTTTTTTAAGATCCTTCTGGTGCAAAATTATTTTTTTTACATTAACATTAATGAAAAAATATATATCTTTAAACGTATAAGAGAAAATTTCAGAAAGGACTTAATTTTAAATGAGTTCTTGCTAATTGACCAGTTTTACATATTTGGCACGACATATATATATATATATATATATATATATATATATATATATATATATATATATATATATATATATATATATATATATATATATATATATATATATATATATATATATATTTGGTGCAAACCAGTAAAGAGAAACCTTTTGAAACCTTTGAATATGCACAAAGGATAGACATAACAAAAACTGCATCTGTCCACGACCTCGGGGCAATTCCGTTCTTCTCGGGCCGGAGGAAGCTTATAATGTGCAGGAGAAATAAGTCTTGGAAGTTTTATTCTTCTCTATTGTGAAGCGTAGCCTTTGTGGTGTAAGTTTGGGGAGTGACAATATTGATTGTTGCTGGCAGCAAGTTGTGCCCCGCACTGATGAGTATTCTTCAGGCGTGTGTGTGTGAGAGACAGACAGACAGAGAGAGAGAGAGAGAGAGAGAGAGAGAGAGAGAGAGAGAGAGAGAGAGAGAGAGAGAGAGAGAGAGAGAGCTATTTATCGAGACCTGAAAAATAGAGCTCATGTTTTGTGTGACTCTTTTCTTATCGAAGTCCAATTAGCCGAGGATGGGTAATGGCGATGAATATAAGATTCAACATATATAGTTCTGAGGAACTTTGAAAAGAACCTGGATAAGAACACGGATCTTAGTTTGTAAAATACTTCGTAGGAACTCTTGTCGTTAAATCTGAAAAAAAAACATTATGTTTTATATAATATTAAAAATAAACACTGTACCAGTCCTATGTACCCTTACAGTCCTAGAGATAGAACAAATGGAGACATAATCACTACGTAGAAGTTACTTACAGGACTCGACAGGGCTCACACAGACCAGAAATTAACCGTGAATGTTTATAAGTAGTTGAAAGGGGCCTAGATTCGAAATCCGCAAGCACGATAAAGTGAGGCCAAAAATAAATACTGTACGCATATGTACAACATATGTCTCTCAACTTATATTTACTGAGAATTTCTTTTAATCTTTATTTTGGGATTCGAGCGACCCAGATTGATATACATGGTAGGATTTAAACTTAATAAACCAGCTAACTTATTATTTCCTCTTATCTCCATGGGGAATGGAACAGAATTCTTCCTCCGTAAGCCATGCGTGTCGTATGAGGCGACTAAAATGCCGGGAGCAAGGGGCTAGTAACCTCTTCTCCTGTATATATTACTAAATGTAAAAGGAGAAACTTTCGTTTTTCCTTTTGGGCCACCCTGCCTCGGTGGGATACGGCCGGTGTGTTGAAAGAAAGAAAAGATATATATATATATATATATATATATATATATATATATATATATATATATATATATATATATAATGAGGTAAAGGGCGTGATAAGAGAAAAAGGAGCCAGTTAGAAAATATTTTATTTTCAATCTTGGTGTGGTGGTGGTGGTGGTGACTAAGTATAATGCAATAGAATCTAGAACTACGGAACCTAAATGAAATCTATTTAAGAAACCGTGCAACAAACATCCAAATACACGTTTTAAAACCATTGTGTGATCAATTACGGGTACATTAGAAGCTGAATGCGTAATGGAGTTCGATTATAAATAAGGCACAGGGAATAGGAGGAGAAATTTTTTCCTGGGATGAGGCATGGCTGACAAATAGGCAGCGGAGAGTTTGCATAAATGGGAAGAAATCAGAATGGGGGCACGTCACAAGCGGTGTTCCTCAGGGGTCAGTGTTGGGCCCGTTGTTGTTCACAATTTACATAAACGACATAGATGAGGGAATAAATAGCGACATAAGCAAATTTGCTGATGACACCAAAACAGACCGTCCAATTCATTCTAATGAGGACACTAGAGCACTCCAGGATGATTTGAAAAGACTGATGCAATGGTCGGAGAAGTGGCAGATGCAGTTTAATATTGACAAATGCAAAGTTCTAAATGTTGGACAGTTAAATAACCATGCCACATATAAACTAAATAATGTAGATCTTAATACTACTGATTGCGAAAAGAATTTATGTGCTCTGGTTAGCAGTAATCTAAAACCAAGACAACAGTGCATTAGTGTTCGCAATAAAGCTAACAGAATTCTTGGCTTCATATCTAGAAGTATAAATAATAGAAGTCCTCAGGTTGTTCTTCAACTCTATATATCCTTGGTTAGGCCTCATTTAGACTATGCTGCTCAGTTCTGGTCACCGTATTACAGAATGGATACAAATGCTCTGGAAAACGTACGGAGGAGGATGACAAAGATGATCCCATGTATCAGAAATCTTCCTTATGAGGATAGACTGAGGGCCCTGAATCTGCACTCTCTCGAAAGGTGTAGAATTGGAGGGATATGATCAAGGTGTATAAATGGAAAACAGGAATAAATAAAGGGGATGTAAAAGCGTGCTGAAAATTTCGAGCCAAGACAGGACTCGCAGCAATGGTTTCAAGTTGGAAAAATTCAGATTCAGGAAGGATATAGGAAAGCACTGGTTTGGTAATAGAGTTGTGGATGAGTGGAACAAACTCCCGAGTACAGTTATTCAGGTTAAAACGTTGTGTAGTTTTAAAAATAGGTTAGATAAATACATGAGTGGGTGTGGATGGGTGTGAGTTGGACCTGACTAGCTTGTGCTGCTGGGTCTGGTGCCGTGCTCCATCCTTGAGTGGAGGTGACCAGACTGGGTAGGTCATTGGGCTAATCCGGGGGAGGGGTGTCATTGGGCTAATCAGGGAGGGGACATGGACCTGCTCCGCATGTGTCAGTAGGCCTGTTGCAGTGTTCCTTCTTTCTTAGGTTCTTATGTTACTTATTCATTTTAGTCAGTAGAGAGTTAAGAGGTGGACCCAAGAGCTAAAGCTTATTCAGTCTTTCTGTAAAGTATAGATGCAATTCAGGATTTTATAATATTCTCAGTCTTCGTTGACAGACAACAGTCAAAATATTTTCAAAGCAGAGTAGATACGTCGCTCCAAGTGTAGTCTTAGTGATTGACACAAGACATTAGCCCAACTAAAGTTTGTCTTTACACAGGCTTAATGAAAATGCTCCTGAAACACGAATGACTCTGATAGTGCCAAAGGGAAGGGATCTATAATCAATGAATTTGTCCTTTCCTGCCGTGTTTCTCTTAGCTTTTAAGACGAGGGAGCTCTGGTGTGTCAGCTGAGGGTGAACATCAAAGAGTCCTTTGTGCCTTGGTTCCTAAGATATTAATCCTAAACTGTTTAATCTACGTCTGCAAATAAGAATTTTCTTTTTTAGCATACCTCAACAATATTCGTTACCACCACTGTGCAATAATTACCAAAATGTTTTCCTTCGCCCTCGGTTCTTCCCAAAAGTGAAAGGAATTTTAAATCTTATTTACCAGAGTCAGGACGAAGATTGCCAGGGTTCTAATCTCACAATTTCTACTACAGTTCGATAACAGAGTTTACTAGTCAATCACTTTAAAGCATTGAGCTCTTGTGTGCTCAAGGGTTAAAGATCAATGTCCGTACATTTAGATTTAGATTTAGATTTTTTATTTTGACAAATTACATGGTTGTACAGAGGAATATAAAGCTTCTTAAGGTGGTGATGGTTATGTACTGGTTAGGAAACAGAATGAGCGTTATCTGAGACGAATCTTAGTGTAGTGTGCATAGAGACATCTGCGTCTTAATATATGCATTGAAAATTTAGTTAAATTCTAATTTTAATGACTACAATTTTTCTGAGTGGCAGTGCATAGGTAAATTGCAGCCTTAATGAAAATTTTCCAACCAAAACTCATTAAACCTGACATCCTTCAAGGGAAGGAAGTCTTGATGCTGGCGATATATTCTTAACTCACAGAATTCAAAACTATTCCCTAATGACTTATCGTTTCCAAATACTACTACTACTACTACTACTACTACTACTACTACTACTACTACTACTACTATTACCACTGTTACATACTTTTAAAACAGGGATGACATTTTTAATGCCTTTCCCAGCTTTTCATTAAAACATAATTCATAATTTTTTAAATAATTTGGATATAATATAAACTAGAATTTGTTGGCTATGAAGCCGACATGAATATGCAATGTACGGTGTATACTGTATTACATATTATGATATGAACTTTATTGATTACTTTACTATTACTACTACTGCTACTGCTACTACTACTACTACTACTACTACTACTACTACTACTACTACTACTACTACTACTAATAATAATAATAATAATAATAATAATAATAATAATAATAATAATAATAATTTACTGGACACCCTCTGTTTTGCCAATTTCAAGTGAAAAATGATGGTCGAATGAACTTCATTGCTGATGGATTTTCTCGTGTGTGTGTATGTGTGTGTGTGTGTGTGTGTGTGTGTGTGTGTGTGTGTGTGTGTGTGTGTGTGTGTGTGTGTGTGTGTGTGTGTGTGTGTGTGTGTGTACTCACCTAGTTGTACTCACCGAGTTGTGGTTACAGGGGTCGACTCACAGCTCCTGGCCCCGCCTCTTCACTGGCCGCTACTGGGTCACTCTTTTTGCTCCATGAGCTTCATCATACCTCTTCTTAAAACGTGTGTGTGAGACAGAGATTGAGAGAGCGATTGAGAGAGAGACAGAGAGACAGAGAGAGAGACAGAGAGAGAGAGAGAAGGGAGGGAAGGAGAGCCGGAGGAAGGAGTCATCTGCCCGGCTTGTTGGGTTATCAAGTCAAGACCCCTCGCACCCCAGATTTTTTTTATGCCTTCGTTGAAGACTTCTCGGCTCTGCCTCGTTCGACAGCTTTAAACCGGTCGCTTACAGCTTCTGGTATCGCTTCCAGATGATGAGAGCTGTAAGGCTGGGTGATCAGGGAAGACCGAATAATCAGGAAAGCTCGAGTGATAAGGGAACCCTGGGTCATCAGGGATGCGTGGGTGATAAGCACAGGAAGTTCTAAGCTATTCCTTTAAAAAAAATATTTAAAGTTCTTCTCAACATCTGAGCACCTTTTTTTTCAACTCAGTGAGTGAAACGTGTTGATTTAGGTTAAAACTAGCGTTTCGTAACCTTATATGATTTTTCCCTGTCATTCTAGAGCATTTAAAAATCACAATTTTGATTCCTGTCCAGTTTTGCGTGTACTGAGTATTGGCATTGAAGGGCCAAGAGCATATATATATATATATATATATATATATATATATATATATATATATATATATAAATATATATATATATATATATATATATATATATATATATATATATATATATATATATATATATATATATATATATATACAGGCAGAACTTGCGATCTTGGCTTAAATAGCAACGTTCATTTTGCCATATAGGGCAAGTGAAAATTTGTGTATGCAATAATTTCGCCAAAAATCATTCTGAACCTAACGAAAAAATATATTTCGTTGTGTTTGTTTAGTATTAAATTATTGTAAACGTATCTAAAATATATTTAGTTGGGTTAGGCTAAAATAAATTGTTCTTGTTATAATAAGGTTAGGTAAGTTTTCTAAGATTCTTTTGGTGCAAAATTATAAATTTTACAACAACATTAATGAAAAAAATATATCTTTAAACGTATATGAGAAAATTTTAGAAAGGACTTAATTTTAAATGAGTTCTTGCTAATTGACCAGTTTTACATATTCGGCACGACATATATATATATATATATATATATATATATATATATATATATATATATATATATATATATATATATATATATATATATATATATATATATATATATATATGTATATATATAGGAGGCATTGGTGTCCGCAAGTCATCACAGATTGCGTTACCTGCATCCAGAGAGCTTGTAGCAGCGATTCTCCCTGAACATCTTAGGGACAAGATTGGAGTCCAGGACCAAAAATTCATTGACGGAGCAATGATCTGGGATAATCTAACGGGCTCAGAAGCCAGACCTGCTTCCCCCAACAACTACAACAATCGCACTGGGATGATCCAATAGTGGAAAATATAGCCTCAACAATGCTTCAGAGTGTGTCAGGGAAGGATAGAGCCCGCCTGCTGGCAGTGAGAGCCCCTCATGCTGGGGACTTTCTGTTGGCTGTTCCCAACTCCAGCCTTGGCACACGCCTCGACCCACAGACCATCCGCATCGGTGTTGCCCTTCGACTTGCCGCCCCTATTCTCGCCGAACACAGGTGTATTTGTGGCAGTGAAGCAGCAGACCGATTCGGATACCATGGTCTTGTGTGCCGTAAATCCGAGGGAAAGATTGCAAGACATGAGGAGGTTAATAACATTATCAAGAGGAGCCTCACAACAGCTGGATGCCCAGCAGTAAGGGAGCCACCCCAACTATGCAGATCTGATGGCAGCCAGAAGCGTCCAGATGGTATCACCCTTCAAGCCTGGACAGATGGGAAGCAGGTGGTGTGGGACTAAACATGTGCATCTACCTTGGCTGATGCCTATCTCCAATACACCAGGGAGGAAGGAGGGGCAGCTGCCAGCTTCAGGGAGTCCCAAAAGTCTAGAAAATATGGAGAACTTGCCCATCATTATATGTTTGTTCCCATAGGCTCAGAGACCCTTGGCTCATGGGGAAAGAGTGCATCTAAATTCCTTAAGGAGCTGGGAAAAAGACTCATCAGGGTAATTAGGGATCCCAGGGCAGCTAGTTTTCTGTTCCAGCGGCTCAGTGCGGCTGTTCAAAGGGGTAATGCCTGCTGTATTTTGGGCACACGCCCCAGCTCTGAGGAGCTGGATGAGATTTTCGCCTTATAATCGGTGATACACACGTAACAACATGTACCTTATATGCCACCTTTATATTAACAATGTATCTCTTAAATCTTCTGTACCATTATATATATATATATATATATATATATATATATATATATATATATATATATATATATATATATATATATATATATATATATATATATATATATATATATATATATATATATATATATATATATATATATATATATATGCGCACAATAAGATCACAGTAAACAGGTGATTTCAGAATATGCAAAACAACCACTCTGAAAGAATAGAGAAATTCCAAGCGCTTTCGTGACTACTCACATTATCAAGGAACTAATGTGAGTAGTCACGAAAGCGCTTGGAATTTCTCTATTCTTTCAGAGTGGTTGTTTTGCATATATATATATATATATATATATATATATATATATATATATATATATATATATATATATATATATATATATAGATATATATATATATATATATATTCTTTCATTCAACACACCGGCCGTATCCCACCGAGGCAGGGTGGCCCAAAAGGAAAAATGAAAGCTTCTCCTTTTACATTTAGTAATATATACAGGAGGAGGTTACTAGCCCCTTGCTCCCGGCATTTTAGTCGCCTCTTACAACACGCATGGCTTACGGAGAAAGAATTCTGTTCCACTTCCCCATGGAGGTAAGAGGAAATAAACAAGAACAAGAACTAGTAAGAAAATAGAAGAAAACCCAGAGGGGTGTGTACATATATACATGTATATGCGTGTACATGTATGTGTAGTGTGACCTAAGTGTAAGAAGTAGCAAGACGTACCTGAAATCTTGCATGTTTACGAGACAGAAAAATGGACACCAGCAATCTTATCATTATATAAAACAATTACAGGCTTTCGTTTTACACTCACTTGGTAGGACGGTAGTACCTCCCTGGGCGGTTGCTGTCTACCAACCTACTATATATATATATATATATATATATATATATATATATATATATATATATATATATATATATATATATATATATATATATATATATATATATATATATATATATATATATATATGTATATATATATATATATATATATATATATATATATATATATATATATATATATATATATATATATATATAATTATACCGGATGGGGTCCATTTCTGGTGTAAATTGCCATATATATATATATATATATATATATATATATATATATATATATATATATATATATATATATATAATTATATATATATATAACCTGAGCATTATTTACATGAAACATGATAAATACATCGCCAAATTCTGTTAACAATTGTTTCACTGAATACAAATTTGTGGGAAACATGGAGTGTTCCCATTCTCGGGTGACACAAAAACATTCTATTGTATATACTGTACCTCTGGGTCTTCTACAACCAAACACATATTCAAGTGCTTTGGAGTTACTCTTATTAACAACTTTCCTGCATGTGACATGCTTATTATCTGGATTTTCAAAGAGTGCTTGCCATTACTCATTAGTCTGATTAGTGTTCTTGCTAATTGCTTCCATCAGTAAGGCAGAAGCTCTCGTAGCTGGTGTTGTATTGTCCTCGGATCCAATCTATTTGATGTTAATAGGAATGCTTCGTATTGCAGTGGTAACAAAACATCACTTTACAGATACATACGGCTTTAGGTGCTTAATCAGGTGCAGCAGGTTTTAGTTCCTGATTACAAAAAACTACCACAGATGAAATTTTATGTGTGAATACTTTAACATGACAACGAATAATCCTGTCCAAAAAAAAAGTACTATTCACGGAATTATCCAGGACTAGAACCCACGTCGATAACTTCAGCAGCTGTGACAGGGATTTATAAATAGAGGAAATTTCTTTGTAGGTTATGATCCTTTTATTAACAGCTGTCTGCTTGTACCAACCTCAAGAACACTGGATCAGATATGCACACACACACACAGGAATATTTCATCAAGCATTTGGCTACATGTCGAGGCCGAGCATATTCTATGCGCGACATGTGGAAAGCATTCGAACCTCTGTTAGCCAAGATACCAAGCAGAATTCAATATCATTTTACCTTCCATACCAAAAATATCACAGCAAATGTACTTACATGTATGTATAAAATATATAAATGCATGTATGGCACACATATATGAATATTCATTCTTTCACATATAAATGTGTGCGTATAAAGCATAACATTTCCACAATCGTTTCGTGGAAGAGTATACAAACATGTTTGTATACATATCAGAAAGGAAAAAAGAACCACAGCGTTTTCATCTATATTTTATGATCTTACCCCGAGGTGCTCGTGAAATATTGACGGTGTCTGGGAGACACTCTTGTTTTTCCTGTAAAACGTAAAGATGTTTTATGCGTCAGAGCAAGACGAATGTCCAGAACACACATACACACACACACACACACACACACACACACACACACACACACACACACACACACACACACAGTATGTAAACCAAGAATTTATAGAAATATCCCGTAGAAGAAAATAGTGACATAAAAAGAAAAGGAATAGAGGTGAAGGCTGAGTTTACAGTGTGGCAAGACTCGCTGATTTCAAGTGGATGGAATCAATCACCACGAACGTCAACAAGTATCTAATATGTACACGTTGTCCCCCAAAAATCTGGATGTATAGGAAATATAGCAGCATATTATCAAAAATAAGCAAAAAATATTTCTAATGCTGAAATTACATATTTCAGGAATGAAAATCCCCTGATTACTCACTGTACCAATTAAGAGAAAATGGGACTGCAGGTCTTAAAGGTTTTTGGAATTTCGTGTAAAGGATGTATTTTTTCCCTGTGGGTCCAAACTTTTTGGAGACAGCTGGATTCAACATTTAGGCAGAGAGAAGTAGAAACAAAAGAGTTTTTGGGCATGACTGTCATGTCTACCACCAGAGACAAGAACGTGAGCGAGTTTTCACTCTGAGAGTCGATTTGTGACTCGTGAATGCTATGTAATTCAAGATAACTTGATAAAACTCGCATATATAAAGAAAAAAGAGGCAGAACGAAAATGTTTAATGATAACACGATCAGTGATTCTAGAAAGGGTAATGTTAGGGAAGGGAAAAGATGAATTATAAAAGAACAGGCCTTTACATAGTTATTTTGTTTGGGAAACTACCGAGAGAAGACATGTCAGACAAGGTTGTTAAGGCCATAAGAGAGAGAGACAGAGACGAAGGAATTTATAAAAAGAAATACGCAAGAAAGCACTCCTATCCCAGCCCAGCAGGTGGGATTGGGCCTTATACAAGACCACAGACCTACATCCCTGCAGCTGCCTCAGTACCCTACCTCTCTGCACCTTACATTCCCTACACACCCACCACCTCAAGCTGACCACTTCATTGAGGAGCCAGTCTATCAGCATCCTGTCGGCCAACATTAGAGGTTTCATTACTAATGTTGGAGAGCTCACACATAGGAACACTCGACGTCCCGACATGATAGCTGTTGTTGAAACATGGATACTCCAGCAAGAATTGCTGGCTACACCTCATGGATGAGAAGAGACAGGCAACAAGGAGGTGGTGTTGCTGTGTGCTTCTCTAAAAGTGTTCATGCCCAGCACATAGATGTTGCCACCCCTACACATTGAAATGATGTTCTTCAAGCTCTGTATAAACACTAGTACCTCTGTACTAGCATGTGCAATGTACAGACCTCAGTGGCAACATGACCCTATCAACTTCCTAATATATTGACTCCCTTCTGCTACAACACAACTGTCAACATATTATAATTGTTGGTGATCAACCAGCACCTTATACGGATGACCTTCTTGCAGTGTTTGACCTGCATTCATTTGTTAGAGAAATTGTAATGAAATTTCCAAGACACTGATATTGGAAGGATATGAAAGATGATACAGGATTTGAACAAGAAATAAATTAATTAAAACTATGGCGACCAAAGCCATTGCTAAATGGGAGTTGGACACTAAAAGAAAGTTAGCATCAGGTAGGGTAGGCAAAATGATGAACTTATTCCACCTCTAAATCGACAGGATGGGACCACCTCTACTAGTAGTCAAGAGAAAGCGGATTGAACACTTTGCTACCAAAATGCAAGTTCCTGATCCAGCAAGGGACCCTCCTTGGCTAGCTGCAAGAACTGTGAACTGTCAGGGGTGACAATAAGGCAGGAGGAGGTGCAGTGTCACTCCTGTCAATCACTGGTAAGATCCTTGAGACAATAATCTCAAGACAAATGACAGATTTCTTTGACTACCACTCACTATCGTCAATATGGCTTCAGGAAAGGTTACTCTGCTGCTGATCTGTTGTTAAACCTCTCCACTAAGTGGCACCAGTCACTGGATGAATCCAAAGTCAGCTGTGTGGTAGCACTGGACATTGCTGGCGCTTTCGACCGGGTGTGGCACCAGGGCCTCTTAGCAAAACTTCAAGCACTGGGAATTGCAGGCTCTACGCTATGTCTCCTCAGTGATTACCTTCATGGTAGATCTCTAAGTGTAGTCCTCAATGGAACGGAATCAGCAAGACATCCTATTGGGGCAAGCGTTCCACAAGGAAGTGTGCTGGGTCCACTGTTATGGAATGTCTACTTCAACGACCTTCTTCATCTCATCCCAGAATCACATGCATATGCAGACGACTGTACACTGACATTCACTTATCCAAGAGAAGAAATGCCAGCTGCTCTAAGCTACATCAATTACCAGCTGAGAGCTATATCAGCTTGGGGAAATAGATGGCAAGTAACATTTGCACCTGAGAAAACGCAAATGATGATCGTCTCTAGGCACCATGATGGTAATGCTGGTGCAGTAGTAAGGATGAATGGGACGATGTTGGCACCTGGAGAAGAAGTTGATATCCTTGGGGTGAAATTTGACTCCAAACTAACCATGAAGAACCATGTTGTAAATCTTGCAAACAAGGCAGCCAGGAAGCTTACAGCACTTCGCCGTATCTCACATCTGCTTGACAGTAGGGGTTGCAAGATCCTTTACGAGGCACAAGTACGCTCACACCTTGAGTATGCTCCAATACTGCTTGACAGAGTGATGGAAAATTTCAGCAGAGCCTTCAACATAGGAGGGATGTGGGTGGACTGTTATGTACAAGGCCAATAGTCAAAATACCAACTTGGACCACTTCGAGGACAGCGCGAAACAAGCTTTTTGCCACAAGACGGGCAGAAAGCAGCAACTTCACTCTCGTACCCTTCTCCAGAACATCACTCCATCTGAGATCATACATCAGGATGATCGAGTATGGTCGTACAGCATTGATGTCAAGAGATAACGTCAGTTGATCAAATGAAAATTGATGGCTCCAACTTCATCCTGTTCCCTACTTGTATGTCTCATAACAATAAAAATGCTTTCAAATGAGCTGATGTAGGTAACAGCTCTTAGCTTGTCAATAAAGTTAGGAATCCTTAACCTGTAAATAGCTTGTCAATAAACCTAGGGATCCTTAACCTTGTCAAACCATGTGTAAAAAAAAAAAAAAAAAAAAAAAAAAAAAAAAAAAAAAAAAAAAAAAAAAAAAAAAAAAAACAGGATGAATATGAAGTTGGAAAAGTTATGTCTTGGTTGAATATTGATGGAAAATGCATGACTGTTATGCTAGAAGACCATGAAAGCTTTGAGTCGTACTGTACCTCTGATGGTAGTCTTTTTAAGAGACCTTGTGGCTGAAATACAAAAAAACTATGAAATGTGAGTTTTGGCAGAACAGAAAGGTCGAAGGACATACAGAAATACGAGAAATAAAATGCTAAAGAAAAATGCCAAACAAGTTAAGAATCTGTTGCTCCAACCGAGCAAAGCTCAATTCATAACACAGCAGATTCTGAAGAACAAACCTCTTAACATGTCACCACCTCAGATATTAAATCCGAACAATGGTAATCTCAACCAACCCTCATGTGTACCTCATTAATTTCATGCATTAATAACCCTCTACATCATACACCCTCCCCTCTACATTAATCACCCAATATCAAATTCCTTTCTCTTTATCATTTATTTCCACATTGTTCTCACCCACTGAATCTGAAATACCTCCTTCCTACAACACAAACTTTCCCCATTACTGTCTCATTACCTACCAAACATCCTCGCACCACCCCAACATTAATCCCTTTACTGCCGTTCCTTCCACATCATCTCACTAAGGTACACCTTCCGAAACACTGACTCAAACTGCCCCTTTAAAAACGATCTGTTCCCCACCAAAGATTTATATACACCAACCCCTACCACACTCCCAATCTTAACCACTGCTACATTCCCCACCACATCGACTCCCACCCCACCTACAATTCACCCCTCACCCGACAGCTTCCCTCTTTTCCCACGAAATGATGGATTGCTTTATACAAAAAAAAATCAGAGAAGTGAAAGACAAGTTTGTACCCACCAGAAGGAAAATAGATAAGAGACAGTGGTAGAACCGAAGGTTTAACCAGTAATACAAGGAGGCAAAGCACATGAACATTAGTGAATTGGAAAAAAATGCAGTGAACCCAACATAAGAACACTGAAACAAGTACAATAACCTGAAATGAAAATTCTTGAACACAGAGAAAAGCATAACTTTTCAAATAGATATAGCATACAAACGGAGAAACTTTAAAGCCGCATCAGAAGAAAATTAACAAGAACCAAGTGACACTACTGATAAAATAAGGCAGAATAAGCATGAGAAATAGTCTCCGCCCACTAACTCAAACAAGACAGTTATACATACATGCTCTCACACTCAGTAATAGGGGATACAGCATCAACGTCAAGCTCACACCTAGCCAAGTAGTTTAAGAAGCTTAAGAACATTCAGAGATTTGCCACCAGACTGGTCCTGGCACTGAGTGCCATGACCTACGATGAAAGGCTTCAATTATTTGCTAAGCCCCACGTCAGCTGAAGGAGGAAAGAACTGGGGAAAGACAGGATCATGATGTTAAAGATACTCACAGGTGCTGGTATGGTGGACAACTACAGACTGACATAAGAGGATCAATAACGAGGAAATTAAACTCCCAGATGAGTCTTAGGGACGCGTTTGCTAATAAATCTTGAGGACTTATTTGCTAATGAAACTTAGAGACTCATCTGGTAATTGGACTTAAGGACTAATTTCGAAACGAATTATTGGGTAATGAGTCTTAGGAACTTATTACCCAAAGATAGTAAAAAAATGGAAGAAGCAGGAAGAGGAAAAAGAGGAAAATCCTGTTCACAGACACACGAGTAGATAGTATATTGACCAAGAGGCTAAGAAGCAACTGAGGCAGTCTGCAGAGACAAGAGCCAAGAAATGGAGCTCATCTTTTTCTAGCAGAACTATGTTTGAAATTCACAGCCTGTTGGGGAACGAACCTTCTGCCCGTGAATAAGCGTCAGAAATGATGTGATGAGTCTTTCTCACTCCCAAAATCTGTACACTTGTGCCCAGCATCCATATACTCAGTACAACCTTGTGATTGGTGTCCCTTAGCTCGATCGGTAGCGCACTCAGCTCACACACTGAGGTCCGGGGTTGATCCCCGGTACGGTTGGAAACATTATGATGTGTTTTCATATGATACCTGCTGTCCATGTTCACCATCAGTAAATTAGGTACCTGGGTGTTAATTGACTGGTGTGGGTCGCATCCTGGTACAAAGTTGAACTAATTTGCCCGAAATGCTCTGCATAATAAGGAGCTTTTTGTATAGTGGTATGTTACTGATGTCAGCTAGGCCTGTATACCTTGTACATGTAGTTGTAGAAGTAAAGATTATTGTTATTAGTATTAATATTAGTATTATGATTATTATTATTATCAGTACTAGGCAAATCGGGTTGCACCAGTCCTAAGACTGCTATAGCCACGAATAATAGCGTCAGGTTGAAAGCTAGATTGAATCATGGTGAAAGATGCGATGAATCATGGTGAGAACTGCATGGAGTTATGGCGAGATCTGTATGGAATCATGGAATCACAATAAAAGCTATGTGGAATCATGAAATGATAGTGAGAGCTTAATAGAATCATAGAATTATAGTTAAAGTTGCATGTAGTCATGGATTCATAGTGAGAGCTCCATAAAATAGTAGAATCATGATAAAAACTGCATGAAATCATGGTAAAACCGGCGTGGAATCATGGAATCATGACGAGAGCTGCATGGAATCGCTTTATTAGGGTGAGGGGGCTGCTTGGAGTCATAGAATAAGGGAAAGGGCTACATGGGGTCGTGGAATGAGAGAGAAGGCTACAAATAATCATAGAATCGGGACGAGAGTAGTCAGGAATCAGGCCGCGAGCTTCAAAGCGCTCGCATGAGGCTACAAGGGACGGGGGGAACGTTTACAGACATGTTGGAGGTTTGACAAATGGAATAAGATGAGAGGGCAGGAAGTCTCCTTCGGGAATGATGAGATGTGTGATGGGGGAGGTGGGCAGCCCGCCTAGTCACGGGTCAAAAGCAAGTAACAAACCGCAAACTTTCAGCTCAGGTGAATAAATACCTAAGAGAGAGAGAGAGAGAGAGAGCTCCCTCAACTATTTTGCTATGCAAATCTCATTCCTCTTTACTTGGTATCGAGCCCATGGAAAGATATTGCCGACGAAACAAATGGTTTGTGCTGACTGAACCTGACGCGTCAATAATTTTTAACTAGAACGAGCCGGAGAATACTGGCAATTCTCTCAATTTTCTCTCTCTCTCTCTCTCTCTCTCTCTCTCTCTCTCTCTCTCTCTCTCTCTCTCTCTCTCTCTCTCTCTCTCTCTCTCTCTCTCTCTCTCTCTCTCTCTCTCTCTCTCTCGCTCTCTCTCTCTAGCGCAATTTTAGCTATAACCACTGTGAAAAAATAGTGAATTTCCAAGCGCTTTCGTGATTTCACATATTATCAAGGAACTGTAAAAATAATGGGACAGCAGTGGGAAGCTACTCTTGCTTCAAATATGCGATGTTGTTTGCTTGCTTTCAATTCTTCATGACTACTAAGAATCTGCTTGCTCAACCAGCTTTATTCCCTTTTCCATTAGCAGCTAACGCAGGTCTAAATTTTTATTCAGCAGCTTCAACTCTACATGTTGTCTGCTGGACGTGTTCTTTCATTATTCAGGTGTATAACTATCTGCGAACGACTTCCAGTTTCTATCCACGCTTCATTAGTGGATCACAATATATCCCCAGCACTGGTATATTCACCTTCCTACACGCCTGGGAAGTAGTTTTCTCCATATACCTTTCTGCGTTTGGCTTTCATTCAGCTAGAGTGACAGTTAATGACTGACCGTCTAATGGTATACTTGCTGTCTTCTGCCTCTTATTGAAGTTAGGGTAATTTAGAGACAGAGAACTTGTACAAAACAGTAAGATCACTGGCATCTCTCCAGTGTAGAAGATTCTGCTCCATCTACATGAATGGATCTCATATACTTTCTTTCCACCATCTATTGTTCCTCGCCCCCCGTTCAGCAGTTAGTCTACTACCCTCGTTCATATACCTCTATCTTCTGTGTACCTTCACCCTGTAGGCTACACGCTACAGGGTGTAATTTTTATCTACAACCAACTTTTATCATTTCCCCCTCCCTCCCTTCTACGACCTACCTCGCTAAAACCCCTTTTCATCAACATTTTCACCTCCATCATTCACAACACCCCATCGGCCACCCTCGTCCTCCCATCCAAACCAACCCACCAAACCTTCCCGTCTCCGAGCCCACCCCACTCACAACCACCCATCTACCACACCTTCAAGTCTACAACCCCTTCCCATTTATACTTTCCTGTCTACAACCACAACCTCCCCTTCTATTTATCTCTCCCTCCTCACCCAGACTACGATCATCTGCCCGAGTTTGTCAAAGTTCATACAGGAATCAAGGAACCTGACGGGTAACAGTTGTTTGATTATGTTTTATAGTCTGCTTGTCATTAACTAATGAAAAACCTGATTGCTGAGCTCCTCAGCAACATAGGTTTATCTGACACTGTTTAATATGTTTAACACTGTTATTCTGTCTCAAATTATTTTACAGGATTATGAATGTTTCTCGACCGCAGCTCATTTTGCAGACTCAAAGCTGATATCCTACCTCACCTCATTTTACAAACTAAAGAACTGTTATCATACCTCAGCACATTTCAAAACCTGATCCTACTGGCGTTTTCTGAAGTATCTCAGCTCAGGATGGCAGATTACATTACCTCGTGTAAGAAACCTATCCCGAGTGATTGTATGTGAGTGGAAAACATAAATAGTTATTGTTCCCAGAACCTATCACATAGAGTAGGTCAGCAAGATGTTGATTCTCAGAATGTAGCTTATTTAGTAAAAAAAATGATTAATTCTTAAATGCCTGTTTAATGCTATGTGAAAATTTGCCAAGCTACAGGTCGCTGTCTGCTGTTCTGAGGACATAACCGGATCACAGCTTGATTATTCTTTCTCCTTGGAGATGCGATGGTTATAGCCCAGCTAACGATAACCTTGTGACTACGGTGAAGAACTCGGCCACCAGTTTTTTGTTTCAGTTTGAGACTCGTCTTAACTAAAGGACGCACTTATGCAGTGCGAGTCTTAATTCTGAGCGTTTCTCTCGAGTCAACACAGAGTCGTTAAACTGTCTTTTTTTCCCTCTTGCCGGTGACTTTGCCAGTAGAGACTCAACAGACAGAGTGACACAACCACCAGCTGTTTACAGCTGGGTCCGGCTACCTATGTCTCACCATCCAGTTTCACATGTTACTCTGTAGCATCGGTCGAATCCGTCAGTATTGCTGCTGGTCCAAGAGCGGAATCTCTAGATTTTGGTAAAAAAGAAGAAAGACCTCCAGAGCTCGTCTAATGTAAAAAAAAAAAGACTTTGAAACTCGGTGAAAAATTTCCGCTCCGCTTTTTCCAACTTGCACCCATCCGCTTCCAGGACGATCACTGATGCCCCGAGTTAAAATCATCGACGAATTTGACACATGTGAAACATCTGTGTATATTTATTTGTGAAATCTTTTCATCACACTCAGGTGTTGTACATGTCTTGCTTATCAACTCGGTATTTTATGTGATTAATATACTACAATCATCGACTGATGACGAATTTCATCAACAGACAGCAAAGGATTTACACAGTGTGTTTACTGGTAAATATTAGCATTTTGGCCCAATCAACAACCAACTGCAAAAATCACTATATTTTTGGGGGGACTGTCGAATCACGTGAATGTTGCAAATTGCATTTTTGCGAGTGACTAGCACACCGTGTAATTCCGTGATTTACGTGAGAATTTACAAGCTTCGCCGGACGCAGTCTAGTGCATCCACGCAATCTAGTGTACGCTACCTAGCACATCCACACAGTCTAGTACACGCTACGTAGCGCATCCACAGAGTCTAGTGCACGCTACCTAGCACATCCACGCAGTCTAGTGCACGCTACGTAGCACATCCACAGAGTCTAGTGCACGCTACCTAGCACATCCACGCAGTCTAGTGCACGCTACGTAGCACATCCACAGAGTCTAGTGCACGCTACCTAGCACATCCACACAGTCTAGTACACGCTACGTAGCGCATCCACAGAGTCTAGTGCACGCTACCTAGCACATCTACGCAGTCTAGTACACGCTACGTAGCACATCCACAGAGTCTAGTGCACGCTACCTAGCACATCCACGCAGTCTAGTGCACGCTACGTAGCACATCCACAGAGTCTAGTGCACGATACCTAGCACATCCACACAGTCTAGTACACGCTACGTAGCGCATCCGCGCAGTCTAGTGCACGCTACCTAGCACATCCACGCAGTCTAGTGCACGCTACGTAGCACATCCACAGAGTCTAGTGCACGCTACCTAGCACATCCACACAGTCTAGTGCACGCTACGTAGCGAATCCACGCAGTCTAGTGCACGCTACGTAGCGAATCCACGCAGTCTAGTGCACGCTACGTAGTACATCCACAGAGTCTAGTGCACGCTACGTAGCACATCCACAGAGTCTAGTGCACGCTACGTAGCACATCCACACAGTCTAGTGAGCGCTACGTAGCGCATCCACAGTCTAGTGCACGCTACGTAGCGCATCCACACAGTCTAGTGAGCGCTACGTAGCGCATCCACACAGTCTAGTGAGCGCTACGTAGCACATCCACAAAGTCTAGTGCACGCTACCTAGCACATCCACACAGTCTAGTGCACGCTACGTAGCACATCC
Source organism: Cherax quadricarinatus (assembly GCF_038502225.1). Classification (NCBI taxonomy): domain Eukaryota; kingdom Metazoa; phylum Arthropoda; class Malacostraca; order Decapoda; family Parastacidae; genus Cherax; species Cherax quadricarinatus. The sequence goes on from NC_091311.1 coordinate 39,338,072, forward strand.
ACAGAGTCTAGTGCACGCTACCTAGCACATCCACAGAGTCTAGTGCACGCTACGTAGCACATCCAACAGAGTCTAGTGCACGCTACGTAGCGCATCCACACAGTCTAGTGAGCGCTACGTAGGCGCATCCACCTGATCTGAAGTTATGGAGGCACGCAACCGCATCACAGGAAATTATAGGTGCACGCTACCTAGGCACATCCCACCACAGGTCTGGATGCGCTTACCGTAGGCAGAATCCACGAACAAGTCTAGGTGCACGCTACGTAGCACGTCTGAAGTCCTAGTGCACGCTACCTGGCATACCATCCACAGTCTAGTTGCACGCTACGTAGGCACATCCACAGAGGGTCTGGATGCACGCTGCACGTAGGCGCATCCACCACAGTCTAGTGGAGCGCTGCAGCCAGCATAGCACCAGTCCTGAAGTGCGATACCTAGCATCCATCCACGGTACGTAGCGCATCCACACAGTCTAGTGAGCGCTACGTAGCACATCCACAAAGTCTAGTGCACGCTACCTAGCACATCCACACAGTCTAGTGCACGCTACGTAGCATATCCACAGAGTCTAGTGCACGCTACCTAGCACATCCACACAGTCTAGTGCACGCTACGTAGCGAAACCACGCAGTCTAGTGCACCCTACGTAGCACATCCACAGAGTCTAGTGCACGCTACGTAGCGCATCCACGCAGTCTAGTACACGCTACGAAGCGAATCCACGCAGTCTAGTGCACGCTACGTAGCACATCCACAGAGTCTAGTGCACGCTACGTAGCACATCCACACAGTCTAGTGAGCGCTACGTAGCGCATCCACAGTCTAGTGCACGCTACGTAGCACATCCACAGAGTCTAGTGCACGCTACGTAGCACATCCACAGAGTCTAGTGCACGCTACGTAGCACATCCACACAGTCTAGTGAGCGCTACGTAGCGCATCCACAGTCTAGTGCACGCTACGTAGCGCATCCACACAGTCTAGTGAGCGCTACGTAGCGCATCCACACAGTCTAGTGAGCGCTACGTAGCACATCCACAAAGTCTAGTGCACGCTACCTAGCACATCCACACAGTCTAGTGCACGCTACGTAGCACATCCACAGAGTCTAGTGCACGCTACGTAGCGGATCCACGCAGTCTATTACACGCTACGTAGCGAATCCACGCAGTCTAGTGCACGCTACGTAGCACATCCACAGAGTCTAGTGCACGCTACGTAGCACAACCACACAGTCTAGTGAGCGCTACGTAGCGAATCCACAGTCTAGTGCACGCTACGTAGCGCATCCACACAGTCTAGTGAGCGCTACGTAGCGCATCCACACAGTCTAGTGAGCGGCACGTAGCAAATCCACAGAGTATAGTGCACGCTACCTAGCACATCCACACAGTCTAGTGCACGCTACGTAGCGAATCCACGAAGTCTAGTGCACGCTACGTAGCACATCCACAGAGTCTAGTGCACGCTACCTAGCACATCCACACAGTCTAGTGCACGCTACGTAGCACATCCACAGAGTCTAGTGCACGCTACGTAGCGCATCCACACAGTCTAGTGAGCGCTACGTAGCACATCCACAGAGTCTAGTGCACGCTACCTAGCACATCCACACAGTCTAGTGCACGCTACGTAGCATATCCACAAAGTCTAGTGCACGCTACCTAGCACATCCACACAGTCTAGTGCATGCTACGTAGCGAATCCACGCAGTCTAGTGCACGCTACGTAGCACATCCACAGAGTCTAGTGCACGCTACGTAGCGCATCCACGCAGTCTAGTACACGCTACGTAGCGAATCCACGCAGTCTAGTGCACGCTACGTAGCACATCCACACAGTCTAGTGCACGCTACGTAGCACATCCACACAGTCTAGTGAGCGCTACGTAGCGCATCCACAGTCTAGTGCACGCTACGTAGCGCATCCACACAGTCTAGTGAGCGCTACGTAGCGCATCCACACAGTCTAGTGAGCGCTACGTAGCACATCCACAAAGTCTAGTGCACGCTACCTAGCACATCCACACAGTCTAGTGCACGCTACGTAGCATATCCACAGAGTCTAGTGCACGCTACCTAGCACATCCACACAGTCTAGTGCACGCTACGTAGCGAATCCACGCAGTCTAGTGCACGCTACGTAGCACATCCACAGAGTCTAGTGCACGCTACGTAGCGCATCCACGCAGTCTAGTACACGCTACGTAGCGAATCCACGCAGTCTAGTGCATGCTACGTAGCACATCCACAGAGTCTAGTGCACGCTACGTAGCACATCCACACAGTCTAGTGAGCGCTACGTAGCGCATCCACAGTCTAGTGCACGCTACGTAGCACATCCACAGAGTCTAGTGCACGCTACGTAGCACATCCACAGAGTCTAGTGCACGCTACGTAGTACATCCACACAGTCTAGTGAGCGCTACGTAGCGCATCCACACAGTCTAGTGAGCGCTACGTAGCGCATCCACAGTCTAGTGCACGCTACGTAGCGAATAGGTTTAATTCATGTTAAGCACTAAAACCATGTGGGTTATTCGGAGCAAGACATGGTGGAGGCTTGATCCTCCGTCTGGTGATCGCCAGACAGAGGCTCTTCCTATTTGTACTCACCCATTGGGACTCACCTGTTTGGACTCACCTATTTGGACTCGCATATTTGTACTCACTTATTTGGACTTTTGCTAATTTAACCCTTTCCCAGGAGTATATTATATTCCTGGAAAACGAAATATTATTATTATTATTACTATTATCATTATTATTATTATTATTATTATCATTATTACTTTCATTAGTATTATTATTAAGTGCTTGCTTGATTTTTCTTTTATTTCCTTTTTCTTCGTCCAATTTTGATTTTATTTCGCTTATTACACGAGGCTTAATCCGATCGCCTTCAGATTCTCAACTCTGGCGTACGGTAACTAGGACTAATTTCTTGGAACAATTGGCATTTGCAGATGCCCTATGACCGAAGTTAGAGAACCCATTTCCAGTGTCCTGGAATGGCACTGATAACTTCCAAAACCCTCTGCTGCTCGGCTTCAAACATTTAAAACACGAAAAAATATACCTAATTCGGCGACAGCTAAGAGTTGAAAGTGAAGTGTATATCCGTCAAGGTCATCTGTAAAGTCACGTATAATTTGAGTCTCCGTCTTCTATGTGCTTTTAGTTTTAATTGGCTGAAGCAGCTTATAGCCAGGAAAGTCTTAGTTTGTGTGGGGGAAAATTTGTTAGTACACAGATTTGTAAATTTTAAAATTGTTGGTATCCGTGAGATATCAAGGTAATACCACTTCAAATGCTCAGCCAATTTGTGGTTTCCAGAAAGCAAGGTCAGCGTTGTTGTCAGGATGCATAAGTTCCAATTTGCCAAAATTATTATATAAATTTTGATATTGATTTCCATCCGATAATTCAAGGTTTCCTCGTCCTGTCAGAATTCTTCGTTCTATCAGATTCGAAATGAGCGGCGAGGTGCTATAAATTTCGATTGTTTGGGTATAAATTTAAAACCCTAACGAAAATGTTAATGAATTTGGAGTCACTGAATTCAAAGCCCTTATACAATGCCATATGGATTACGCTTGCTCTTCTTGGTACTCTGCCTTGACAAAAAAACTGAAAGATAGACTGCAAATCACCCAGAACAAAATCGTAAGATTCATCCTGGGGCTGGGACCAAGAGAACATGTAGGCCAGGATGAATTACAGCAGTTGGATATGCTGAATGTTGAAGACAGAGTAAAACAACTGAAGCTAAATCATGTTTATAAAATTGCTCACGAACAGTGTCCAGAATATTTTGCTGTCAATTTTGTCAAGGTTGGGAACCAAAGCAATCATAGTACTAGGGGGAGAGAGCACAACTTTGTAGTACCCACAGTCAGTGGCCAGGCTTCAAACACCTTTTATTGTACAGCAATAAAGGAATGGAACAGACTACCCACAAATGTCAAGGCCAGTCATAGCTTGAACCAGTTCAAGAAGACTGCCAAAAAGTGTCTGATGAATGAAGCAACAGAAAGGGAGGGGAATGATTTTCTATTTTTTAGCTAAAATACGTGTAAATTTTACCTTATCCCTAGTAATGACCCTCGTATTGTAGATAGTCGTAATGACCCTCGGGTAGTAGATAGTCTTAATGACCCTCGTATTGTAGATAGTCTTAATGACCCTCGTGTAGTAGATAGTCTTTTTAGTATGATAATAAGATGTTATCTTCATTATAGAATAATAAGAAAATATTATAACCTTTATATTATAATAATAAGGTAAAAGGACCCCAATGGAAATAAGTCACTCTGTCTGACTTTTTTGGGTTATCCTAGGTTCTCTACACATATGCTGCTATGTATGATAATTCTATGTAACTGTATTGTGTATACCTGAATAAATTTACTTACTTACTTACTTACTTACTATAGAATGCCTTTTCAGATGGGCTTCAGACTTTGTGGTCTGTATTAAAAGAAAATTTGGCTTTTGTATGTATAACTAAAGAATGATTCTTCTGGTCGGCTTGAAACGCTAAACATTGTTGTTTTTTATTTGGAAGCATTTTTGCATTTAATCAGGTCTATGTGCGAACCAATGTAATCGTATAGAATTTTTCATTAAACTAGATCTTTCTTAAACCACAGAAAATCAATAATTTTTCTCACAGAATTGTAGAGAAATTTCAGTAGAACTGGAAAAAAAAAAAATTATTGTAACTCCGAGTGTGTGACTTTCGTTGGTCATCCTGGGTTAAATTTACATGAGGTTCTTTTGTGTACCAGTAACATTTGTAAAAATAATTTGTCTCAAAACGACGGCCTGGTCAGGGACCGGACCTCGGGGGCGTTGACCCCTGAACCCATCCCTCCAGGTATCCAGGTATAACCCATAGCTCTTCTAATTCATGCCCAATTTTCGAGCATTTTTGCTCAAATATTGGCCTTATATTCTAACGTAATGGCCATCTTTGTTAACATAATGGCCATCCATGCCCAAATGTTGACCATCCATGCCCAAATGTTGGCCATCCATGTCTAAATATTCTCTGTGTCCAAATATTAGCATCCGTGTCCAAATACTGGTCACCTGTGATAATGTATTGGCCATCTATGCTAACATATTGGCCATCTATGCTAACATATTGGCCATCTATGCTAACGTATTGGCCATCTATGCTAACGTATTGGCCATCTATGCTAACGTATTGGCCATCCAATACACTTTACCCCGTCTCTTAATACACCAGACTTAACTCTTTATATTTATATACTTAAGTATCAATCTCGGGTACCTAATATGTAACTTGCTTTACTTTATACCTGGAGTCTACCTGAAGGGTGTCCGGGGGTCAACGCCCCCCGCTGCCCTGTCCTTGACCAGGATTGATTCTGGTCTGCGTAGGTTCCAGTCTACTTTTTTTTTTCTTTGGTAAGAAATTGGGAAACGGTGAAAAGGGCTAGTTTATATGCCACAATTTCTGAGTGCGTTATCCGACTGGCTTCAACCCTTTCAACGAGGATAATTTATTAATGCAACCTTGGAGCGGCTTCAAACTTAAGAACATAAGAAAGGAGGAACACTGCAGCAGGCCTGTTGGCCCATACAAGGCAGGTCCTTCACAATTCATCCCACTAACAAACATTTGACCAACCCAATTTTCAATGCCACCCAAGAAACAAGCTCCGATGTGCAAGTACCTCTCAAATCCAACCCCTCCCACTCATGTACTTATCCAACCTAAATTTGAAACTACCCAGAGTCCCAGCCTCAATAACCCAACTAGGTAGCTGTTCCACTCATCAACTAAATGGTTCTCGTGTATTTTAGGATTTTGCTCTCGGTTTGCCCTTTCAAAGTTGGTGTTTTTAGAGAAGGTTTGAATTCGTTTTGGGCAGCGCGTGGCCAAATTTGACACGTGTATTGAAGAAAATGGGGTATTAGTTTCCATGTGATAACTTGTGAATGCCTCTTCCGATTCGTTTCAGATCTTCAACGTTAATATGCAGCCCCGATGGCCTGGTGGCTAAAGCTCTCGCTTCACACACGGAGGGTCTGGGTTCGATTCCCGGCGAGTGGAAACATTTTCGACATGTTTCCTTACACCTGTAGTCCTATTCACCTAGCAGCAAATAGGTACCTGGGTGTTAGTCGACTGGTGTGGGTCGCATCCTGGGGGACAAGATTGAGGACCACAGTGGGTTATCCTGGGTGGCTAACCCTCCGGGGTTAAAAATCCGAACGAAATCCCATCTCATCTTATCTCTATGGCATACGTTTGAAATGTACAGGCCGCCATTATGCGATACGGAGGTACCTCTCTCGGATCGCGCCGCGACCATAGTACTTTGAGTTACGATTACAGTTATGGAGAAGCACAAATCCCGTAGTTGTACAGCACCTGTGGACTGGCAAGTAATCAGGTTCGATCCAAGGAACAGGAAGCCAGTTCTAATGTCTCCTCTTTCGACAGCAACAAGGCCCCTCCCATGAGGTGAAGAGTAAACAAATAACCCGCACGTTCGGTCCGGAAAGATTTCATAAGTTTCGGGTTATTTATGTGTTGTTTCAATCCCGGAACAACACACAAATTAGCAAGTAAGAATTGATAATGCTTATTCAGCGCTAACGCGGAGAGCCCTTAGTTTCCTATTGTCAAGTTCGTTAGTTTTAGGGCTTTGAGATACAGGTCTAAGGCAGTGCCAGTCAGAAAGGGATAGTGCCAAGCCTGGGGAGGAGAGGCACCCTGTGTGCCATACTGAGTCAGTTTATCCGCAGACGCCGATGAGACAGACACGAGACCCGATATTTCTCAGTTATGTTGATTAAACGAATCCAGAGAAAAGCTCGTTTACTAGTATGACCCTGGATCTCTGGTAACTGCTGAGACAACGAACGACAAAATCTCCAACCTGCTACCCCTCCCACGTTCTTTCCATCTACCACCACTCCCACGTACCAGTCCTCCCACCCCACTTTCCCGATAGGACTGCTGTCTTTGAGATATAGTCGAGGAGGCAGACAAACAAACACATACGTTAGGATAATTACTGCACTTTCAACGGATAACTATTAACAAATGAACACTGCTATAATCTCACTAAGTACGAATTGTTTCTAGGTAATGATAATGATTTCTCTCTTAAATGACGACTTCTGTCTAAAGTGACACATTCAAATTTCACATCGTCAAAGTTAAAGGAGAGAGAGAGAGAGAGAGAGAGAGAGAGAGAGAGAGAGAGAGAGAGAGAGAGAGAGAGAGAGAGAAAGAGAAAGGGAGGAATTACTGAAGAAGGAAGAAATGGTTAAAAAGAAGAACGGAGGAACATTTCAAAAAAGGGAGTACATGATAGAGGGTTGAAGGAGGAAGGAAAGAAGGAATACATGAGAGAGATGAGATTGCTAAACGAGGGAGGGAGAGAAGGACGAGGACCAAGACACAGACACACAGACAGAGAAAAGTGGGGAAAGGAATTTAAGTGGAAAGCAAGAGGCTGAGGCTGGAGATTTCATTCCAGGACTTGCCCAAGGCTAGGCCAGGTAATTAGCAGTATGTCAGCGCCATCAGATGTCCTCACTACCTTTGCGTTTGTGTTAGTGTTGGGGACGTCAGCGTCGACGTGACATTGATGGTGTATCTATAGACGAACAGATCTAATTACTGTAAACTCAATATTGTACATTTAACATCAACTGATATAGCGTCCAGCTTCGGCACTGAATTAATCGACGTAGCCCTTCACAGAACGTACGATATACGAGTGTATATCACAGTTTGTGTCAAGACTGTGAACAATATATATATTGGATCGGCAGAAATTTGGAAATTCTGATCGTCGAGCGGTGAAGATCGATTCATTCAACGTTTTAGCAGAAACAAATCACTATATACTCTTAGAAGCGGCCACAAACAGATTGGATTGCGGCTAACAGCGGAAAAAATTCTAGACTTTCATAATTTCCGTAATAAACTATAACATTTCACAGGGATTATGGAAGCCAGATGTTCCTTCAAAAATTCGCCCTTCAAAATTCAGTACCAGGAGCCAACCTGAGTCAGAGCCCAACTGCACTGCAGCAGGTCTACTGGCACATGCTGGGAAGTTCCAGGTCACACCCAACAACATCCACTCACATACTCGTCTAGGCCATTTTAAACCTATCCATCAAATGTTTTTAAAGCTACCTTCCGACTAGATAAGGTAGAGGGCTGGGCGGATGGGATGCAGTGATATTTGTCTCAACTTACGTAAACACGGAATCAAATCTAGTTAGGTTATATAACCAGTAATGTTGGGGAAACACTAGCAATGTAGCGGAAGCACTAGCAATGTAGGAGAAACACTAGCAATGTAGGAGAAACACTAGCAATGTAGGAGAAACACTAGCAATGTAGGAGAAACACTAGCAATGAAGGAGAAACAATAGCAATGTAGGGAAAACACTAGCAATGTAGGATAAACAATAGCAATGTAAGGAAAACACTAGCAATGTAGGGAAAACATTAGCAATGTAGGGAAAACACTGGCAATGTAGGAGAAGCAATAGCAATGTAGGGAAAACACTAGCAATGTAGGAGAAAGAATATCAATGTAGGGAAAACACTGGCAATGTAGGAGAAGCAATAGCAATGTAGGGAAAGCACTTGCAATATAGGAGAAGCACTAGTAACGTAGGGAAAACACTAGCAATGTAGGGAAACACTAGCAATGTAGGAGAAACACTAATAATGTAGTGAAAACACTAGCAATGTAAGGAAAACATTAGCATTATAGGAGAAACACTAGCAATGCAGGAGAAACACTAGTAATGCAGGGAAAACACTAGTAATGTAGGAGAAACGCTGGTAACCTAGGGAAAACACTAGTAATGTAGGAAAAACACTAGCAATGTAGGGAAAACACTAGTAATGTAGGGGAAACACTAGCAATGTAGGGAAAACACTAGTAATGTAGGGGAAACACTAGCAATGTAGGGAAAACACTAGTAATGTAGGAGAAACACTAGTAATGTAGGGAAAACATTAGTAATGTAGGGAAAACACTAGTAATGTAGGGGAAACACTAGCAATGTAGGGAAAACACTAGTAATGTAGGGGAAACACTAGCAATGTAGGGAAAACACTAGTAATGTAGGGAAAACACTAGCAATGTAGGGAAAACACTAGTAATGTAGGGGAAACACTAGCAATGTAGGGAAAACACTAGTAATGTAGGAGAAACACTAGCAATGTAGGGAAAACACTAGTAACGTAGGAAAAACACTAGCAATGTAGGGAAAACACTAGTAATGTAGGGAAAACACTGGCAATGTAGGGAAAACATTAGTAATGTAGGGAAAACACTAGTAATGTAGGAAAAACACTAGCAATGTAGGGAAAACACTAGTAATGTAGGGAAAACATTAGTAATGTAGGGAAAACACTAGCAATGTAGGAGAAACACTAGTAATGTAGAGAAAACACTAGCAATGTAGGGAAAACACTAGTAATGTAGGGGAAACACTAGCAATGTAGGAAAACACTAGTAATGTAGAGAAAACACTAGCAATGTAGGGAAAACACTAGCAATGTAGGAAAACACTAGTAATGTAGAGAAAACACTAGCAATGTAGAGAAAACACTAGTAATGTAGGAGAAACACTAGTAATGTAGGGAAAACATTAGTAATGTAGGGAAAACACTAGCAATGTAGGGAAAACACTAGTAATGTAGGAAAACACTAGTAATGTAGAGAAAACACTAGTAATGTAGGAAAACACTAGTAATGTAGGGAAAACACTAGTAATGTAGAGAAAACACTAGTAATGTAGGAAAACACTAGTAACGTAGGGAAAACACTAGCAGTGTAGGAGAAACACTAGCAATGTAGGGGAAACACCAGCATTGTAGGCGAAACACCAGCAAAGTAAGGGGAAAACAATATAGGGGAAACATCAGCACCGTATAGTAAGGGGAAACAATCAGAAATGCAGAGGAAGCACCAACAATATCGTGGAAACCCCAGCAATGTAACGAGAACCCCAGTAATATAGGGGGAAACACTAGCAATAACACTATAAAAGCAAGGTACTTCTAAATTAATATATTTTTACGACACAACACAATTAAGATCAGAAGTACACTCAGTAATTACAAGAAAAGTGCATCGTGTACGTAGGCACAACACGGGGGTCTCGTGTAATGATTGCATTTGCATTTAGATGGATGCGAGAGGGAGGCCAGTGTCACTTACACCAGGGAAAAGTGATCGCACTTAACTCCACCTAATTTTAAAGGACACTTTAAAGTAGGGTGTCTTGTTACTGGGGCTTCTGAGCTTCAGGACTTAGAGCTCTGCCTCTCAAATTCCTCAGATCAAACCTGAGTGCGCTAAATGACACTTATAAAGGGCATGATACTTCACACGGAAACTGAAGAGGAAATCCAACTCGTACGTGAAATTGCTAGTCATTGCTGGAAGTTCCGAAGAGATTTGAACATCTTGCCACAGCCATATTGGTGTGAGGGATACTCGAGAAATCGTAATAATGCGATTGTAAACAATCCACTGAACGGAGTGGGTGTATAGAATGAATCTGACGTACCGCTGGGTCGAACCCCAGCAAGTTATTTTCCGTGAGTGAATGTGGTTTCACCAAATTTTCCCCTTCAGTTCATGTTTAGTACTGAAATTCATGGTGGATGTTACTTCTAGGAAGCTTACAAGTATTGTAGATCTTGGAAAACATGACGAGATGAGTGTCTGACAGATCGCCGAAAATTGGAATCTAGCAAAGTCAGCTGTTCGTCGGATTCTGAGATAACGAGATAACGTTATTCCGAGAAAAAGAGTAGTAACATATATTTCCCTAGTGTGTACATTAAACATCACCTGATGTAATAACTTCCTCGGATCAAATTTGATTACCCTGCAGCCGTTCAATTTTTTCAGGTGTTGAGTGACCTTTAATAACAATAATAATAATAATAATAATAATAATAATAATAATAATAATAATAATAATAATAATAATAATAATAATAATAATAATAATAATAAAAATAATAATACAAAATAATCTGCTAAGTGTTGATGCCTTTAGTATGAAATCGAGCCCAGGATCTCATTTATCACACGTAAATCACTGTTACATATACAAGGCTCCAGGAGTCACTGCCTGCACCTGATAATGCGGCCTTTAATACCGCAGCTTTGACCACTGAGGCTGGTCATCTCGTCTTGACACAACACTTCTTTACCCAGGGCACGATGATATCACTGCATATATGATAATGTTCCTTCATCTTAATAGTATATAGCTGAATTTTGTTAGTCCCCGGTCACAAACGTTCCAGGAACCTCGGATGAATGATATATAAAGGATTCACCCGAGGGTCACTGTCAATCACGTGTTGATATCAGCGCTTTGTGAGGACTCGCATATATCCTCGTGGTTCACAGCACAACAATACGGCCGTCCGTTCTCGATAAGATCTATGACGGCTTGCACCATTCCTTGCATTACTGATAAGTGGACAAGGAGAGCGAACACACCACGTACGTGTGAATGTGAAGGAGGGGGTCGAGTCCCAGCTCCTGGTCTAGCTGTAAATTTCTTAACAGAATTCCAAGTGACATGGGTTTTTAAGATTGTTGATTATACTTTAACAATCCAGCATCAAGATGGAAAAATAGAAATGGTTTTATAATTAATATGTTAACCATATCTCAGTAGTCTGTCTATTGAGCAGTTAACCAGTTGTATTAACTTCAGAGCTGTTGATTAATCATCTTAGCAGTGACGTCACGAGGTTCGCTAACAGCTGGATTCTGATTCTTATTCTCTACACTAAAATAATATAGAAGGTAAAAGAAATATATTATCAAAATATAATCTTAATTGAAATTTTCTTGTATGTGTTAAAACTAACTTGATACTTTTTCTGTATAGAAAATATATCCATTATGGTAATATGTGGCACATTGTATGTACTCGACTATTTTCGGTTGAGTAGTGTGTGTGTGTGTGTGTGTGTGTGTGTGTGTGTGTGTGTGTGTGTGTGTGTGTGTGTGTGTGTGTGTGTGTGTGTGTGTGTGTGTGTGTGTGTGTTGTGTTGTGTATCTGATTTTATCTGTTTAATTGTTTAGCTATCTACATACGTATTTTTTTGGGAGAGGAGAAGTAAGGAGGGGTGAGGAGGTGCTGGGAGGAAGGATAAGGAGGGGTGAGAGGGTGCTGGGAGGAGTGATAAGGAGGGTGAGGAGGTGCTGGGAGGAAGGGTAAGGAGGGGTGAGGGGGTGCTGGTAGGAAGGGTAAGGAGGGGTGAGAGGGTGCTGGGAGGAATGGTAAGGAGGGGTGAGGAGGTGCTGGTAGGAAGGGTAAGGAGGGGTGAGAGGGTGCTGGGAGGAATGGTAAGGAGGGGTGAGGAGGTGCTGGGAGGAAGGGTAAGAAGGGGTGAGGGGGTGCTGGGAGGAATGGTAAGGAGGGGTGAGGAGGTGCTGGGAGGTAGGGTAAGGAGGGGTGAGGAGGTGCTGGAAGGAATGATAAGGAGGGGTGAGGGGGTGCTGGGAGGAAGGGTAAGGAGGGGTGAGGAGGTGCTGGAAGGAAGGGTAAGAAGGGGCGAGGAGATGCTGGGAGGAAGGGTAAGGAGGGGTGACGGGGTGCTGGGAGGAAGGGTAAGGAGGAGTTAGGAAGTGCTGGGAAGAAGGGTAAGGAGGGGTGAGGAGGTGCTGGGAAGAAGGGTAAGGAGGGGTGAGGAGATGCTGGGAAGAAGGGTAAGGAGGGGTGAGGGGGTGCTGGGAGGAAGGGTAAGGAGGGGTGAGGGGGTACAGGGAGGAAGGTTAAGGAGAGGTGAGGGGGTGCTGAAAAGAAGGGTAAGGAGGGGTGAGGAGGTGCTGGGAGGAAGGGTAAGGAGGGGTGAGGAGGTGCTGGGAGGAATGGTAAGGAGGGGTGAGGAGGTGCTGGGAGGAAGGGTAAGGAAGGGTGAGGGGGTGCTGGTAGGAAGGGTAAGGAGGGGTGAGGAGGTGCTGGGAGGAAGGGTAAGGAGGGGTGAGGGGGTGCTGGTAGGAAGGGCAAGGAGGGGTGAGAAGGAAACTGCCACACCTGCTCACAAAGGCAACCAATTCCTCATCCAAACTGCCACATAAATCACTGTTTTGTCCACACCATACAACTCATTCACACATACACAAACACGCTCACTCTATATATATATATATATATATATATATATATATATATATATATATATATATATATATATATATATATATATATATATATATATATATATATATATATATATATATATATATATATATATATATATATATATATATATATATATATATATATATATATATATATATATATATATATATATATATATATATATATATATATATATATATATATACGCACAGAAACAGATAAACAGATACGTTCTGATTCCTTAAATGTTAAATGTCAGTTTTACTTACGGGACGCGCTATGCAACCTCTGAGGTTCGCAGACAGGGAAGTAAAACTAGTGACCATAACAGCTAAAAACGGTGAGTTTCTCTCGTCAATAGAAAGATTGTTTAACGTCAAATAAGAGAGACTCGAGGTGAGTCAGCAGTAACAATAAAGTCAAACACAAGTTGTTGCTTTCTTCATCTTCGTCCTCAGCATCCACTTCTTGTATTCTGGCTGCATGACGACACTCGCCCACCCTCCTTCCCCAGCTCTCTTTCTCCCCTTGCAGAAAAACACTTATTTCATATATAAATATATAATATATATATATATATATATATATATATATATATATATATATATATATATATATATATATATATATATAAATATATATATATATATATATATATATATATATATATATATATATATATATATATATATATATATATATATATATATATATATATATATATATATATATATATATATATATATATATATATATATATATATATATATATATATATATATATATTTATAGTGCAATTTGTGGGACCCATAGCCTGAAGAGATTCGGACAACCCCTTAAAGGTTTCCTTTAGGGATGCTTAATAAGCATTTTTTTTTTTACACTTTTTAGGTTTCTGTTCTAGATTCGCCATATAATCGCCCGCCTCGGGCCTTTTCCAAGAGGTGGCCCGGCCTTGGCTCCCTGTTGTGGGAGTGTCTCAGACCAATGTCTGCCATGGGAGGAGGTACAAGTACCTCCTCGTCTTCTGGAACTAGCTGTCCCTAGGTCTAACCCCATTCCCCGCCCCCATGGGGCTCGGAGGGAGAAGCTAGGCACCTTGGGCTGCCACAAACCCTGCCCACACTGTTGCATAGCAACAAACGATGTCCGGAGGTGTAAGGGGAGCAAGTACTACGGGATCCTTTTAGAGCCACACCCCAGCTTTGGGCCGAAGCCTGAGCACTGGGGAAGCTCAAGAATGCTGTGAGTGTTGCTGCTGCTACTTCACTTGTCCGTTACACTCTGTACTTTTTAGGGATGTAAATACTACAAGTAAGGAATTATAATCTATTTAATTTATTTCTGAGCATCACGAAATTTTTACATATGTAAAGGTTTCCAACTTCTCTACTATGCTATTATTCTCTACTGTGATATCTGTAGGTTTATATTATTATTATGGTGCTCTAAACACGCGTGGGTCATGAAGCGGCTGAGGCTTGAAACAGATCCTTAATTCTAGCAGCCAGAGATTCACCATTTCAACATTCATCTCGACCTGGCAACAGTGTTTCAGTTTTCCCCTGACAAGTACAGCTTTTGCTGGGACCAGGACCTGTCAGTTGAATCCCGGACGTATTGGGTCACCAGACCTTGTTGATAATGGCCAGAGTTTCCTTCCTTCTCGTCCTCTCGCCTCCCCAGGGACAGCGGCGTGAGGCATCATCCTTTTCCTTCGTCGCAGCCTTTTGCTCCACCTTTTCTCTACCCTGCTGCTGCTGCTGCTGCTGCTGCTGCTGCTGCCGCTGCTGCTGCTGCTCCTCCTCCTCCTCCTCCTCCTCCTCCTCCTCCTCCTCCTGCTTCTCCTCTTCCTGCTTCTCCTCCTCCTCCTCCTCCTTCTCCTCCTGCTTCTCCTCCTCCTGCTTCTCCTCCTGCTTCTCCTCCTCCTCCTCCTGCTTCTCCTCCTCCTCCTCCTCCTCATCTCCTTCTCCTCCTCCTCATCCTCCTCTTCCTTGATGCTGAGGGATCAGGTCCGTCCTCAACAATTGTATTAGCTGTTGATTTAGACTGATGTGTGCGTTAACATTGTTTTGATGCACTCTGGTGCTCTAATGTGCTGGTGCTGTCATGTGTGTGGTGCTGTCATGTGTGTGGTGCTGTCATGTGTGTGGTGCTGTCATGTGTGTGGTGTCATGTGTGTGGTGTCATGTGTGTGGGTCTGTCATGTGTGTGGTGTCATGTGTGTGGTGTCATGTGTGTGGTGTCATGTGTGTGGGTCTGTCATGTGTGTGGTGTCATGTGTGTTGTGTCATGTGTGTGGTGTCATGTGTGTGGGTCTGTCATGTGTGTGGTGTCATGTGTGTGGTGTCATGTGTGTGGTGTCATGTGTGTGGTGTCATGTGTGTGGTGTCATGTGTGTGGTGTCATGTGTATGGGTCTGTCATGTGTGTGGTGCTGTCACAAATTATTGTTCTGTGAGCTTAGGATGTCCGCTATGCTTAAGTTGCCAGTAAGTTTTATTAGTCATCTAATGAGCTTAAGTTATGTTCAGCGAGTTTAAAGTTTTGTCCAGTGAGCTTAATATGTGTGCAGTGAGCTTAAAATTATTTTCCAGTAAGCGGCTGTGTTATCAGTGATCCGCGCATGTCATCACTTGTATTTCTTTTAACCTTTGTATTTGTAATTCTTTTTTTTATATAACTTTTTGTGATATAGCAATCTGTTCTCACTGATCTGTGTTAGCGGGGGGAGGGTAGGGGGTTGTTTCACAGCTCCTGGTCCCTTCTACATATATACGTACGTTAGTCAATTGTAACGCTACTGGTTCTTAATTTTTGACGTTACCTATTCTCAAAACATTGGCGTTTCTGGTTTGCTATTATTCGCTACTTTTAACCTTTTTTCTGGTCGTAAATCTCTCAGCTTTACTCTTCCGTTACTCTCCACTGATTCGTTCATTTTCTACGACACTGTAGAGACACGTGTTTTAACCTTTGCTTTAAAAATAAGGATCCATAATTAGGATCAAAGCGAGTACGTCTTTACTAAGGGACTGTAATTAGCCTCTGCAATGGTACTTCTTTACTGACAGTCTTACATTAGTCTCGTTTGTGTGTGTGTGTGTTTTTCAGTGTTGTTGATTTTAAGAGATTCCTGTTAGCTTTCCTATTCTTGGGGGAAATCTGTGTTAATTTAAGCACAGAGAGATGGAATTTCTTTTCCAGGTGAAGAAATACATGAAGTGTTGTAGCGAATGGAAAAGTTTTTTTTTTTTTTTAGTTAAAAAAGGTTTATACCACAGTGATAAACCCATGTATACTAGAAAGTTAGAAAGAGAAGAGGGAGGGAGGGAGAGAGAGAGAGAAAGAGAGAGAGAGAGAGAGAGAGAGAGAGAGAGAGAGAGAGAGAGAGAGAGAGAGAGAGAGAGAGAGAGAGAGAGAGAGAGAGAGAGAGAGAGAGAGAGAGAGAGAGAGAGCCTGACAAAGAGAGACATGGCAAGAGACAGAGTGCGAGACAGGACGATGGAAAAGCAAGTATTTGGAGAGATTACTCAGTGTACACAGAAGACAGAACCTGAGGGCAACGAGTCAGAGATCACACACTCACGTCTGCTGCAACATACATTGCCTTAATACAGTGAATAAAGCGAAACGTTTAATCAAAGAGAACCCGAGGGGCGACTTGATCATTGAGAGAGAGAGAGAGAGAGAGAGAGAGTCAGGAAGCTTACAGCCAGGAAGCTTACAGCACTTCTCCGTATCTCCCATCTGCTTGACAGTAAGGGTTGCAAGATCCTGTACGAGGCACAAGTACGCTCGCACCTTGAGTATGCTCCACTTTCTTGGTTTGCCTGCCCCCCCCCCCTCTCATCTGCGACTGCTTGACAGAGTAGAGAACAGAGCAAGACGTCTCATCTCTCGCCTGGACCCATCCTGGATAGATCTGTCATTTCAGCAGAGCCTTCAACATAGGAGGGATGTGGGTGGCCTTACTGTTATGTACAAGGCCAATATTGTCAAAATACGACACTTGGATCCACTTCGAGGACAGCGTGAAACAATCTTTTATGCCACAAGACGGGCAGAAAGCAACAACTTCACTCTGGCTGTACCCTTCTCCAGAACATCACTCCATCTGAGATCATACATACCCAGGATGACTCGAGTATGGAACACATTCGTACAGCATAATGATGTCAACGAGATAAAGTCAGTTGATCAAATGAAAATGCTGGCCCACAGATGGCTCCAACTTCATGCTGTTTCCTACTTGTATGTCTCATAACAATAAAAATGCTTTCAAATGAGCTGATTTAGGTAACAGCTCTTAGCTTGCCAATAAAGTTAGGAATCCTTAACCTGTAAATAGCTGTCAATAAAGCTAGGGATCCTTAACCTGTCAAACCCTGTGTAAAAAAAAAAAAAAAATGGGAGGGAGGGAGGGAGGGAGGGAGGGAGGGAGGGAGGGAGGGAGGGAGGGAGGGGAGGGAGGGAGGGAGGGAGGGAGGGAGGGAGGGAGGGAGGGAGGGAGGGAGGAAATGAAATGTTGAAAGAAATAGGGTGAACTTGGAAAAAAAAGTTGAATCTGATCTACATAATGAAAGCAGATGACATGTGAGCACTCACCTGAGTATACTCACCTAGATGTTGTTGACTTGCTATACTGACCCAGCTATACTTACCTGCTGTATTCACCTTGCTGTCCTGTAATTCCCTCTTTGTGTTCGTCTCCCTGTAGTTACGCAATTCTTCTCACCTAATTGTACTTATTTAGCTGTACTCAGCTATGTGTACTTAGTTATACTCACCTAGCTGCAGTCACTTAGCTATAGTTGCCTGGCTGTGCTCCTACACTCTGATAACTAACATGGGGCAAGTGGTGAGCATTTTTCCTGTGTGTATGTGTGCGTTTCCTGCTGTCTTTGTGCGTCTTCTGGTCCTGTTTACATCTGCTAGCAATGTGTGCGTCTGCAGGCGTCATGTACGTCGTCTGTGCCCGCTGGTAGCAGACTGCTGCTGCTCCTTGTTCACTCCTCCTCTTATATACTGTTAACTTTATGTTCAATTTTCCGGACAATGGCAAGACGCCCTAACTTAATGCCAGTTATTTTAAGAAAAACTTTCCATTTTGAGCCTTTTCGTGAAATATTTTTGTAGTTATTTCTTAAAGCTTTCTTTAGAGGCATCTCAGGGGCCGACCAGCCAGCCCTAGAGGACAGGGAATTAGAATCGGGATAAAATAGGTATCACTTATATTCTTTTTGTAACATGTCTCATTCTCCTTTATGTTCTACCAAATTAGGCATCTAATATTATAATGGATTTATAGCACTAAACATGAATTTCACTGGCTTTTAAGCAGTGAAAACTGCTGCCTTTTTTTGCAATCATGTAAATGTCTTCGTCATTTTCCACGACAATGCGAGAGATCACAAAAACGATTGGAATAATGTAACATTTCACTGGGGTAATATTCCTTTTTAAATTTAAATTATTATTATTATTATTTTTGTATATATATATATATATATATATATATATATATATATATATATATATATATATATATATATATATATATATATATATATATATATATATATATATATATATATATATATATATATATATATATATATATATGTCGTACTGGTCAATTAGCCAGAACTCATTTAAAATTAAGTCCTTTCTAAAAATTTCTCTTATACGTTTAAAGATATATTTTTTCATTAATGTTAATGTAAAAATTTATAGTTTTGCACCAAAAGAATCTTAGAAAACTTACCTAACCTTATTATAACAAGAACAATTTATTTTAGCCTAACCCAACTAAATATATTTTAGATTTGTTGACAATAATTTAATACTAAACAAACACAGTGAAATGTATTCTTTTCGTTAGGTTCAGAATGATTTTGGCGAAATTATTGCATACACAAATTTTCACTTGTCCTATATGGCAAGATGAGCGTTGCTATTTAAGCCAAGATCGCAAGTTCTGCCTATTCGGCACGACACACACACACACACACACACACATATATATATATATATATATATATATATATATATATATATATATATATATATATATATATATATATATATATATATTTATATGTTTGTGTGTGTGTATTCTATTTAATATGGAGAGACCGTTTCCAGGTGAACTTTGTCCGTGTGTCCCTGGCGTTTACACTCCAAAATTTTTCTCTGTTACCCAGATCGTCCCGGCCTGACAAAGACGTTTATAGTATTGGAATCAGTTATAGAATATAGGAAAAAAATACCTAAAACTAGTCGGCTTTACAGAATCAAATGCTGTTGTTTTAGTTATAAATGACTGAAGTTCACTAAATATTCATATCGTATAATGAAAGCACAATATTCCATTGAAACAAAATGTGTTTATTTAAATTTTATTAAAAAAAAAAAGTCAGGCTTTTCGAGGGTTCATTTGTACCACAAACTAGAGTTTATTATACTTCTGTGTGTGTGTATGTATATATATATATATATATATATATATATATATATATATATATATATATATATATATATATATATATATATATATATATATATATATATATATGTATATGCCTTATTCGGCAAGAAAAGCGTTGTTATTTAAGCCAAAAACGTAAGTTTTACATATTCGGCGTTACATATGTATAATCATTGATGTTGGGTCTCCAAACATGTGTATGCTTACGTTGTCAACCAAATCGCTGTATTTATATGGAGTCTTTAGGCCAGCAGTAGTGTCGCGATAGGAATGTTTTTGATGACCTCGGTACTCTGTAAATTTAGTGGCTTTACAAAAAGATGTCAAAACTACGAGGTCAACAAGTCTCGTTTATACCTTGCACAGTCTGCCATATTGGGGAGATGATACATCGGCTGTCAGGTTCTCCCTTGTGGCCAATGAGTCTCGCATCTCTCTTGCTACAATCGTTCAAGAAATATCCGAGAAATTTTTAGCCCCTGGTGTCTTAAAAATGAGTACAAAATTATTTTGGAGTCTGTTACCCTCTTAAATATTCCACCTTCTACGCATGAATTTGAGTTATATGAGGTTTGCATATACTAAAAATTTGCACTTTCATTTTCAAGAGTAAGATGCATAGGCAAAATTTTCATTCATTACGCAGTCTGCGTGGCTGAGAGTGTGGCTGAGAGTGTGGCTGAGAGCGTGGCTGAGAGTGTGGGTGAGAGCAAGAGCCACACTCTCCTGGCCAGAGCACACACCAAGGCGTGAGGCTGCACATCTCTACTGATGGTGCGCCTCAACGAGCAAACACTGGCCCAAGGAAAGTCATTTTGACTAAGTTGGCACATTTCAGTTGGAGAGGTTAGGACGACAGCGGCACGCAAGCACGCAAGGGGCTCCTGGCACGCACCTACGCGAAGAGTGCCCTAGCCAAGCCCGGCTTCCTTTTGAGTGGACATAAGTAGGCGTGATGGCGGCAGCAGCATCGTTACACGATCGCGCAGCGGCAGGAAGTGCAAGACAGCAAATAAACTGGCCTTTCTACCAAGGT
The DNA here is from genome assembly GCF_038502225.1 of Cherax quadricarinatus. NCBI lineage: Eukaryota > Metazoa > Arthropoda > Malacostraca > Decapoda > Parastacidae > Cherax > Cherax quadricarinatus. The sequence continues at coordinate 39,358,796 of NC_091311.1, forward strand.
ACCGCAGACAGAGAGGATACTGAGCACATGGTGGCAAGACAGAGTTGAAAAGAGAGAGAGGATTCGAAAGACGAGATAGAACTGAGAAGACTGGAAGCATAGCAAAAGACGAGAATGAACAGAACAGCAGACTAATTATAATTAAGAAGTTAGGACACAGTTAAAGACGAGAAAATGAATTGCGAACATAGGAAACAGATTAGAAGGCGACAGATTTATTACGGAGAGAGGGAGGGGCAAGAAAGATGTACAGTAACAAGCATGAATACCAAGGTGTGTGTGTGTATGTGTGTGTGTGTGTGTGTGTGTGTGTGTGTGTGTGTGTGTGTGTGTGTGTGTGTGTGTGTGTGTGTGTGCGCGCGTGTGTGTGTGTGTGTGTGTGTGTGTGTGTGTGTGTGTGTGTGTGTGTGTGTGTGTGTGTGTGTGTGTGTGAGTGTGTGTGTGTGTGTGTGTGTGTGTGTGTGTGTGTGTGTGTGTGTGTGTGTGTGTGTGTGCGCGTGTGTGTGTGTGTGTGTGTGTGTGGAAAAATGACAAATGCTTCATAACGCTTGGCAAACGAGTCACTGACAGGTCGTGTTTCAACGTCGTCTCTTAATGAACGAGATGATTTTTGTCGTCTGTTGCTGCTGCTAGTGACACTGAACTTCATCCCACTCTGAGACAGGGGTAACTTAACGTAGGTGGTAATTAAAGCATGTGATAATTAAGACAGATGGTAAATAAGACAGGTAGTAGTAATCTAGACCGATGTTAATAATTATGACAGGTTTTGTGTAAAATCAAGTGATTACATTTAGAACAGGTAGTTGCAGTTAATTAAGGTCGTGATGATTAAGATAGATGGTGTTATTTAAGGCAATTAGGGTACTTTAGGCAATTAAGGTACTTAAGACAGCTGGGTAATACAGTCAGGTCGTGATAACTAAGGCAGGTGGTGGTAACTATGCCAGATAGTGATATTTCCGAGATAGCGTGGCAATTAAGACAGAAGGTGGTAAATTGAGCAGAGTTTGGTAGTTAAAACAGGTGACGGAAATCAAATAGGCTGGTGTCTGACTTAGGACATGAGTGTTTGTGTTTCATGTTAAGAGGACTGTGTAAGGTCCGTCAAGGTTTTCCCTAGTTATATGAACCCAGCGAAGAACTTCACAGTGATTTTATATGTACATAAAAAACTGTGTGAGGATGTGTTGGAAAAATGCGTACCAGTAGCTCTGTGAGACTGTGTTGGTATAACTCCACCATTGTTCCGTCTTCGTCCACAGTACGAATCTAATACAAAATCTTTCTCTTTTAATGGCAAATCATCAGCTTGTTAGCAATTAAGCAATGTTCATTATTTATTTTAAACTAACGTTGGTTAGCGAGGCAGACTGATGCAATATAATTACCGGGAACCGGCGCCGTCAACAAACCAGACAAGAAGATGGAGTAGAGCACAAAAGCTGTGTTTGCGTCTCTTGCAGTTCTGTTTGAGGGTAATATACCCCGAGAGGTCGGCGGGGAGCCCAAACACAGCAAGATGTGGGTCTGGCAACTAGACTAACGGTTGTTGACATAGTGAGGCAGCCCTGTGGCGCCGGGCCCCAGCCTCCTGCTTGTCTTGAATCTCTCCCCAGCATCTCCTGATGCTTGCCGTCTTCCCCAAGACACTGACACGAGATCTGCAGCGTCTTCAGCCTGTCCCCAGCACTTCCTGATGTACACTGCCTTTAATGGCACAATCTTCAGCACCGCCCACCTGTCTATTATTCCTAAGGTGTATAAACAACAGGCACAGACTTACAGGTGACGCTCATTTGTTTAGTCTTTATCCCTCTCCTTTCCCCAATCACCTCAATTATCAAAACCCATCCTGCGTGATGGAAAATGAGAGGGAAATAGATACTGAGCACTGGAATAGACCGGGAAATTTTTCATTTGCGATGGAATGTAAAAGGTAAACTCATCCCAAGTGATTCAATATGACACGGGAAACTCATCCTGTTTGGAGTAAACCTGGGAAACTCATTCTGTATGATGAAATATTTTTTTTCTAACACACCGGCCATCTCCCACTTGATGTATGGTGACCCGTGACACGAAATACGTTCACTATCACTCACTCTATCAGTCTTGCCAGAGGCGTGCCAACATTACAGCTCAGATGCTCCTTCAAAACTGCAGTATCCCCACCTTTTTTTTCCAAGTTCAGGCACTGTACTTCCCACCTCCAGGACTCAAATTCGGCTAGCCGGTTTCCATGAATTCATGACTGTTACCTTGCTCACACTCCA
>NC_091311.1:39366071-39391724 GCF_038502225.1 Cherax quadricarinatus
TGTCTAGACATTTTTCTCGTTTTAACTATTTCATCAGAAAAAGTCACCACAACACTTACATCCACTTTTCGATAAATTCACTAGTCACAATTTTACATATTACGAAGTTAATACGCACACACACTTTTACTTTGAACACCTTCAAAAACACCTTTGAACATTTCCAAACAACACTGAAACACTTCCAAAACACCATTTGAGTACTCCCAAATACACCACTGAATACTACTAAAACACCACTGAATACACTCAAAACACCACCAAAATCACCATAAACTAAGATCAACACCCACATCCCACAACACCCACAACCCACAACACCCACAACCCACATCACCCACACCCCACAATTTTTTCTCGTTTTAACTAATTTCATCAGAAAGTCACAACAACAACACACTTATAATCACTTTTCAACAACTCTAGTTCGACAACAACACCCACATGCCACAACCATCATCACCCACAACACCCACACCCCACAATTTTTTCTCGTTTTAACTAATTTCATCAGAAAAAGTCACAACAACAACCCACTTATAACATCTTTTTCGATATCTCTAGTTCGACAACAACACCCACAACACCCACATCCCACAACACCCACAACCCACATCACCCACACCCCACAACACCCACAACCCACATCACCCACACCCCACAACACACACAACCCACATCACCCACACCCCACAATTTTTTTCTCGTTTTAACTAATTTCATCAGAAAGTCACAACAACAACAACAACCCACAACTTATAATCACACCTTTGAATAACCTCAAAACACCATTTGAGTACTCCCAAATACACCACTGAATACTACTAAAACACCACTGAATACACTCAAAACACCACCAAAATCACCATAAACTAAGATCAACACCCACATCCCACAACACCCACAACCCACAACACCCACATCACCCACAACCCACATCACCCACACCCCACAATTTTTTCTCGTTTTAACTAATTTCATCAGAAAGTAACAACAACAACACACTTATAATCACTTTTCAACAACTCTAGTTCGACAACAACACCCACAACCCACAACACCCACAACACCCACAACCCACATCACCCACACCCCACAATTTTTTCTCGTTTTAACTAATTTCATCAGAAAGTCACAACAACAACACACTTATAATCACTTTTCAACAACTCTAGTTCGACAACAACACCCACATGCCACAACCATCATCACCCACAACACCCACACCCCACAATTTTTTCTCGTTTTAACTAATTTCATCAGAAAAAGTCACAACAACAACCCACTTATAACATCTTTTTCGATATCTCTAGTTCGACAACAACACCCACAACACCCACATCCCACAACACCCACAACCCACATCACCCACACCCCACAACACCCACAACCCACATCACCCACACCCCACAACACACACAACCCACATCACCCTCACCCCACAATTTTTTTTCTCGTTTTAACTAATTTCATCAGAAAGTCACAACAACAACAACAACAACCCACAACTTATAATCACACCTTTGAATAACCTCAAAACACCATTTGAATACTCCCAAATGCACCACTGAATACTACTAAAACACCACCAAAATCACCATAAACTAAGATCAACACCCACATCCCACAACACCCACAACCCACAACACCCACATCCCACATCACCCACAACCCACATCACCAACAACCCACAATTTTTTCTCGTTTTAACTAATTTCATCACAAAGTCACAACAACAACACACTTATAATCACTTTTCAACAACTCTAGCTCGACAACAACACCCACAACCCACAACACCCAGAACACCCACAACCCACAACACCCACACCCCACAATTTTTTCTCGTTTTAACTATTTCATCAGAAAAAGTAACAAAATCAACCCACTTATATCATCTTTTTTGGTATCTCTAGTTCGACTACATTACCCACAACCCTCATCAATTACCAATTTATTCACATTTTTTTCCCCTTCTTTTTACTGAATCTTAAATGTAATACACATTTCCTCTTTACATTACTAAAATTCTAATAAAATCCTCTCCATACCCATGTCCTTGTATCCACATAAATTGATATTATACTCGCATCAACTAATCTCACTACCCAACTATTGCGACATGTTTCAACACCCTCCATTCTTTTCCAATATATCATAACTTTTCAATTCTATAATTTCTTTTTAAAATATTTACACATTACCTTTATTTTCAGTAAAATCTCCCCATATTTCATTAAACTTCTAATACAACCCTCCCCATACCCCTCTCCATCTCACCCGCATTTCTTCACATCCACTCACCCATCTCCCAACACACCTAACCTATCCTAACTTATCCTAACCTAACCTAACCTAACCTAACTTATCCTAACCTAACCTAACCTAACCTGACCTAACCTAACCTAACCTATCCTAACCTAACCTAACCTAGCCTAACCGAACCTAACCTAACCTAACCTAACCTAACCTAACCTAACCTAACCTAACCTAACTTAACCTAACCTAACCTAACCTAACCTAACCTAGCCTAACCTAACCTAACCTAACCTAACCTAACCTAACCTAACCTAACCTAACTTAACCTAACCTAACCTAACCTAACCTAACTTAACCTAACCTAACCTAACCTAACCTAACCTAACCTAACCTAACCTATCCTAACCTAACCTAACTTATCCTAACCTAACCTAACCTAACTTAACCTAACCTAACCTAACCTAACCTAACCTAACCTATCCTAACCTAGCCTAACCTAACCTAACCTAACCTAGCCTAACCTAACCGAACCTAACCTAACCTAACTTATCCTAACCTAACCTAACCTAACCTAACTTATCCTAACCTAACCTAACTTATCCTATCCTAACCTAGCCTAACCTAACCTAACCTAACCTAGCCTAACCTAACCTAACCTAACCTAGCCTAACCTAACCGAACCTAACCTAACTTAACCTAACCTAACCTAACCTAACCTTACCTAACCTAACCTAACTTATCCTAACCTAACCTAACCTAACCTAACCTAACCTAACCTAACCTAACCTAACGTAACCTAACCTAACTCAAATACACTAAAATCACTGTAACCATAATATTCACACAAACTCTATGACCACCTAACACACACACACACACACACACACACACACACACACACACACACCTCACTTTACTTTGAACACCTTCAAAACACTCTCATACATCATTTGAGACCACCTTTTCTCAATATCTCTCATCCACAACCTTTATCATCTCACTACAGAACAACCCCAAGATTACTTCGAACACTCTCATAAATCATTTGAATACTCACATAAACACCTTTGAACATTTCCAAACAACACTGAAGCACTTCCAAAATATCATTTTTGATTACTCCCAAATAAGATTTATCATCTCTAATTTATCTACACTTACACATTTCATTAACTGAAATTACAACACATCCACCATACTACTCCCTCAGTCTCCAGACTTTACAACATTATCACAAAATCTAACTCAGACACTTATGACATGAGACATTACCATATCTAACACACTGACTAACTTTGAACCAACTCTGAACACCACTGATCTTCTTCAAAAAAATACTCTGCACATCATTTGAACACCTTCAAAAAACACCATCAAACACCTCCGAATTCTCCCAAAACACTACTGATTACTACCAAATCACCACTGAATACTACCAAATCACAGTCAAAATCACCAGAAACTAAGTTTAACATCACCATCCAACATCCTTTTTATAGAAATCCCCTCAAATCACTATAACCAAGAACTCCCTCCCCATTTGGCGCATAAAAAAAAAAGCATGAACACAAACCTAATACGCAAACATCAACTGAAAACATATCTTGTACACACATAATCTAAGACAACCACCAACAACAATCACCCATGTTCACTTACCTCAAAAATCACTAATATCACAGAAAACACTCATTTTTATAAACATTTCACACAAAAAAATCATATTTGACAATATCTAAGCGCACTCACCTCACTACCACCAACACACGATGTCACACCTCACAGGACCGACGAGCTCACCTCCAGTGACGTCACACTCCCATTGTGTTACTTGGTGGTTGGTAACATCACACCCAACCCACCTTGTTTCAACCTGTTGTACCCTACATTATCTAAGAACACTATATCCAAGACGATTGCCAGATTTTATGATCCCCAACACCAAGATCACAGAAAACACACATTTTTTATAATTATTCACACAAAAATCACGATCACCAATTCTATATCATGTTTACCATCATCTATCAACACTCATCACCAAGATCACCAAAAATCTAAGATCATGCATCTCAAAACTACTATGATCACTGAAAACACTTATTTTTTAAACATTCGCACAAAAATAAGACATACACAAAAATACCACAACACTTCCACCAACATCAATAACATAACATGAGCACTATAACATATCACTATCACAAAAAAAAATAATACACAGACACCCACATCTTATACATTTCAATCACAAATTTAAGACATGAGACATACACACCAAATCTAAGACATTCACTTCCAACTAAGACATACACATCTTAACTAAGACATACACAAAAACCTATACTTGACATATTGCGGTATGTATATTCATACCGCATTTCATGTTGCATATCACATTTCCTCATCCACATCATCCCTAGAACATCCTTCCTTATTCATTCCGTATATCTCCTAGAGTTGTTTTAACCCCCGACGGCCCATCATGACATTAGGAGCCAGACTGTAGTAGGTGGTGGTGGAGTGGTGATGGTTGCTCTGGCTCCTACGTCGTGATGGGCCCGTCGGGGGTTAAAACATCTCTAGGAGATGTGTGTGTGTGTGTGTGTGTGTGTGTGTGTGTGTGTGTGTGTGTGTGTGTGTGTGTGTGTGTGTGTGTGTGTGTGTGTTAGGTGGTCATAGAGTTTGTGTGAATATCATGGTTACAGTGATTTTAGTGTATTTGAGTTAGGTTAGGTTAGGTTAGGTTAGGTTAGGTTAGGTTAGGTTAGGTTAGGTTAGGATAAGTTAGGTTAGGTTAGGTAAGGTTAGGTTAGGTTAGGTTAGGTTAAGTTAGGTTAGGTTAGGATAAGTTAGGTTAGGTTAGGTTAGGTTAGGTTAGGATAAGTTAGGTTAGGTTAGGTTAGGTTAGGTTCTGTTAGGTTAAGTTAGGTTAGGTTAGGTTAGGTTCGGTTAGGTTAGACTAGGTTAGGTTAGGATAAGTTAGGCTAGGTTAGGTTAGGTTAGGTTAGGCTAGGTTAGGATAGGTTAGGTTAGGTTAGGTTAAGTTAGGTTAGGTTATGTTAGGTTAAGATAGATTAGGTTTGGTTAGGTTAGGTTCGGTTAGGTTAGGCTAGGTTAGGTTAGGTTAGGATAGGTTAGGTTAGGTTAGGTCAGGTTAGGTTAGGTTAGGATAAGTTAGGTTAGGTTAGGTTAGGCTAGGATAGGTTAGGTTAGGTTAGGTCAGGTTAGGTTAGGTTAGGTTAGGATAAGTTAGGTTAGGTTAGGTTAGGTTAGGATAAGTTAGGATAGGTTAAGTTAGGTTAGGTTAGGTTAGGATAAGTTAGGTTAGGTTAGGTTAGGTTCTGTTAGGTTAGGCTAGGTTAGGTTAGGTTAGGTTAGGTTAGGATAGGTTAGGTTAGGTTAGGTTAAGATAGGTTAGGTTAGGATAGGATAGGATAGGTTAGGTTAGGTTAAGTTAGGTTATGTTAGGTTAGGATAAGTTAGGTTAGGTTAGGATAGGTTAGGTTAGGTTAAGTTAGGTTAGGTTAGGTTAGGATAAGTTAGGTTAGGTTAGGTTAGGTTAGGATAGGTTAGGTTAGGTTAGGTTAGGTTAGGTTAGGTTAGGTTAGGTTATGTTCGGTTCGGTTCGGTTAGGTTAGGATAGGATAGGTTAGGTTAGGCTAGGTTAGGTTAGGTTAAGTTAGGTTAGGTTAGGTTAGGTTAGGTTAGGTTAGGTTAGGTTAGGTTAGGTTAGGTTAGGTTAGGTAAGTTAGCTAGGTAAGGTTAGGTTAGGATAGGTTAGGTTAGGTTAAGGTCAGGTTAGGTTAGGTGTAGGTTAGGATAAGTGAATAGGTTATTGATTTTTAGGATTTGAGATGGGTGATGAGATGCATTTGTGGATGTGAAAGGATGTGTTAGGATCAGAAGAGGTGTTTTGGGAGATGGGTGAGTGGATGTGAAGAAATGCGGGTGAGATGGAGAGGGGTATGGGGAGGGTTGTATTAGAAGTTTAATGAAATATGGGGAGATTTTACTGAAAATAAAGGTAATGTGTGAATATTTTAAAAAGAAATTATAGAATTGAAAAGTTATGATATATTGGAAAAGAATGGAGGGTGTTGAAACATGTCGCAGTAGTTGGGTAGTGAGATTAGTTGATGCGAGTATAATATCAATTTATGTGGATACAAAGACATGGGTATGGAGAGGATTTTATTAGAATTTTAGTAATGTAAAGAGGAAATGTGTATTACATTTAAGATTCAGTAAAAAGAAGGGGAAAAAATTTGTGAATAAATTGGTAATTGATGAGGGTTGTGGGTAATGTAGTCGAACTAGAGAGATACCTGATGAAATAAAAACGAGATGATATGTGGGGTGTGGGTGTTGTGGGTTGTGAGTGTTCTGGGTGTTGTGGGTTGTGGGTGTTCTGGGTGTTCTGGGTTGTGGGTGTTGTTGTCGAACTAGGGTTGATTTTGTTACTTTTTCTGATGAAATAGTTAAAACGAGAAAAAATTGTGGGGTGTGGGTGTTGTGGGTTGTGGGTGTTCTGGGTGTTGTGGGTTGTGGGTGTTGTTGTCGAGCTAGAGTTGTTGAAAAGTGATTATAAGTGTGTTGTTGTTGTGACTTTGTGATGAAATTAGTTAAAACGAGAAAAAATTGTGGGTTGTTGGCGATGTGGGATGTGGGTGTTGTGGGTTGTGGGTGTTGTGGGATGTGGGTGTTGATCTTAGTTTATGGTGATTTTGGTGGTGTTTTGAGTGTATTCAGTGGTGTTTTAGTAGTATTCAGTGGTGTATTTGGGAGTATTCAAATGGTGTTTTGAGGTTATTCAAAGGTGTGATTATAAGTTGTGGGTTGTTGTTGTTGTTGTTGTTGTGACTTTCTGATGAAATTAGTTAAAACGAGAAAAAAATTGTGGGGTGAGGGTGATGTGGGTTGTGTGTGTTGTGGGGTGTGGGTGATGTGGGTTGTGGGTGTGTGTGTGGGTGATGTGGGTTGTGGGTGTTGTGGGATGTGGGTGTTGTGGGTGTTGTTGTCGAACTAGAGATACCGAAAAAGATGTTATAAGTGGGTTGTTGTTGTGACTTTTTCTGATGAAATTAGTAAACGAGAAAAATTGTGGGGTGTGGGGTTGTGGGTTGTGTGGATGTGGGTGTTGTGTTGTGGGTGTTGTTGTCGAACTAGAGTTGTTGAAAAGTGATTATAAGTGTGTTGTTGTTGTTACTTTCTGATGAAATTAGTTAAAACGAGAAAAAATTGTGGGGTGTGGGTGATGTGGGTTGTGGGTGATGTGGGTGTTGTGGGTTGTGGGTGTTGTGGGATGTGGGTGTTGATCTTAGTTTATGGTGATTTTGGTGGTGTTTTGAGTGTATTCAGTGGTGTTTTAGTAGTATTCAGTGGTGTATTTGGGAGTACTCAAATGGTGTTTTGGAAGTGTTTCAGTGTTGTTTGGAAATGTTCAAAGGTGTTTTTGAAGGTGTTCCAAGTAAAAGTGTGTGTGCGTATTAACTTCGTAATATGTAAAATTGTGACTAGTGAATTTATCGAAAAGTGGATGTAAGTGTTGTGGTGACTTTTTCTGATGAAATAGTTAAAACGAGAAAAATGTCTAGACATGTGTTGTATTTTGTAAAGAAAATGTGGGTATTAACGAACAAAATGTGAAATTACTTGGGTTAAGGGTGAAAATGTTTTCCCTATGTTGTATATGAAATGTGTAGGGGTAAGTCGACAAGATTCTACCTGCGTGTGCGGGGTCATCACGTGACGTCACTGACATAGGGGGAAGTCGACAAGATTCAGCTTGTATGTGTGACGTCACTATCATAGGGGTAAGTCGACAAGATTGAGCCTGTATGTGTGTGTGTGACGTCACTGACCGCCGAGTAAACACCCTTTTTACTTCATTTAACTTAATGAGAGGAATACTGACGTCACACTTGTTTAGACCTGTAGTAAGAGAGAGCACCATGCCTCATAGGAGGAGTTCATTTGAATGCTTACCCCCAGAGGGGGGAATCCAAAAACTTGATCCAAGGAGATGGAATCTTTGTAATATCGAGAACAAAAATCGAAAAAATTTGGGGTGGGGGTGAAAGTGGGGGGGAATCCAAAAAACCTGATCCAAGGAAGTAGAGTCTTTGTATTATCGAGAAAACCTTGATCCGAGTAATTGGAGTCTTTGATTTCGAGAAAACCTTGATCCGAGGAATTGGAGTCTTTGTATTATCGAGAAAACTTGATCCGAGGAGATGGAGTCTTGGTATTATAGAGAAAAAAAATTGATCCGAGGAACTGGAGTCTTTGATATCGAGAAAAACTTGATCCGAGGAGATGGAGTCTTGGTATTATCGAGAAAAAAAACTTCATCCAAGGAGATCATAAGAAAATGAAATTGGGATGGGGGTGAAAGTGGGAGGGGCAATCCAAAAAACTTGATTCGAGGAAGTGGAGATCATAAGAAAATGAAATTCAAAAAAAATTTGAAAAAAATCGGAAAAAAATTCGGGGCGCGGGGGCGATCCGGACGACGCTGCAGAAGGCGCAGCAGAAGGCGCGGGCGCGGGCGCGGTGCGGGCGCGAGGGCGCGGACGGTCGGGGGCACGGGGGTCGCGGGTTGGGCGCGGTAGGGCGTGAAGGGTGCGGGTGGGGGGCGCGGGTGGGGGTCGTGGGCGGGGGTCGTGGGCGGGGGTCATGGGCGGGGTCATGGGCGGGGTCATGGGCGGGGTCATGGGCGGGGTCATGGGCGGGGTCATGGGCGGGGTCATGGGCGGGGTCAAGGGCGGGGTCATGGGCGGGGTCATGGGCGGGGTCGTGGGCGGGGGTCGTGGGCAGGGTCAAGGTCATTAGCACATAGGTGTGAAAAGGGAGACCCTAGACCGGAAGTAACACCTAGGTGTGAAAAGGGAGCCGCTCAGAGGAGACCCTAGACCGGAAGGAGCCCCCCTATAGAAGGCCTTGTCCGGAAGGAGCCCCCCTGTAGAAAACTATACTACTTATATATATATATATATATATATATATATATATATATATATATATATATATATATATATATATATCTTACGTACATGTAAGTTCAATTTTGGAAAAAAATATGTCTGTTATGTTTGACGATTCCGCCAAAATAGTGTTCAGATCGCATACAACATTTGCGACTATGGTGGCAGCAGAACTCTGCTCAAGCAAGAATATGAACAGCGACGAAGAAACTCGTTTACAAAATATTCAAGTTAAACCCCTTCAATGGAAATGCATAGAAACTGGCGAAAGACTCTTGAGCCAAGATATTAGAGCCATCCTCCTGTTCCTTATATCAAACGTGATTGCCTTCCATTCCGGTGGCTCAAGGAACAGACGGGATTCGCACCTATTGACAAGCTAATCCTACGGCTAGCAGGCCAGTGTTCTAGCAAACTACTCCACGACAACGTTGTGTATTAGTAAGAGCGCTGGAATGCTAATTCTAGATATAGCTTGCCATGGAGACGAATCCTGTCGTTTCGTGAAGTGTTTGCAGTCGTCTTATGATTATTTTGTGAATCTTTAACATCAACATAAGCTAAAAAAAATGTCTTCAAAACGCCCTGGATGAGATAAATAACATAGTAGCCCGAGCCTAAAGAGATCTGTGTAAAGTGAATCTGCCAGATCCCCGGAGACAAGCAAACCATTTGGCTCCCTCCCTGACGATGATCACAACCATTTCGCCTTAACGACCGCTCGAGGCTCTCCCCACCAAAAAGCGATAGTGAAAAGCTTGTGTACTATCTGGCCGTGACTTTATTGGTTAAAAATATTCTTTATTTACTGCTCCGATGTACACACACACACACACACACACACACACACACACACACACACACACACACACAGACACACACACACACACTATATATATATATATATATATATATATATATATATATATATATATACAAACACTGATCTCTGGCTGAAGGAGACTCGAACCTACGAACCTTAGGACAAGGTACGCAGTGCTTGTCCTAAGGTTCGTAGGTTCGGGTCTCCTTCAGCCAGAGATCAGTGTTTGTGTATATTTCGCATGCTCTCGCGAATTCCTTGCATATATTATATATATATATATATATATATATATATATATATATATATATATATATATATATATATATATATATATATATATATATATATAAACAATGTATCTCTTAAATCTTCTGTACCATATTATGTAATAAAATATTCCTATTGGTAAAAAAATATATATACTAAAAGATGGGGTGGTAGGGGAAGTGGAATATTCAAACGGCTTCAGGAAGAAATCCAAATATTCTTCCTTGAAGCCTTTTTATCCACTTCTCCATGGCTATGGGTCCCACAATTTACACCAGAGGTGGACCCCATCCTATATAAAATATATATATATATATATATACATATATATATATATATATATATATATATATATATATATATATATATATATATATATATATATTTATATATATATATATATATATATATATATATATATATATATATATATATATATATATATATATATATATATATATATATATATATATATACATATATATATATATATATATATATATATATATATATATATATATATATATATATATATATATATTGTGTGTGTGAGCTTACTCTCACATCTTCAGAGGTATTTTATCTCAATGATCACCCATGAAAAATACTTTTATATTCATGTAGCCAAATATACAAACCCACGAATTTTCAGTTGCATTAATTTATACTTACAATGAGGGTAGTTCCGATTTTGGAAAGGCGAGTCAGAGCTTAATTTTGATTTCGGTGAGAATCTGTTTCTCCCAAATATCACAGAGTCAGTCATCCACCCACACCACCCACATTTCACTGAAAAATTCTTCTAGCCACAAGACCCATATTCCATTGAAAACCTTTTCCACCCACACCACCCACATTAGTATAAAATTCGAATCCAGGAGATGTGTGTCACAACAACCACTGACCCCGAGTCACGAGCCGCGATTCGACCCCCCCCCCCCACAAACACATCTTGTCGGCATTGTACACCACTGACATCGGCCACAAATCGCAAATCAGTCTACCAAAAATGCAAAAAATAAAAAAAAAGAGCTTGTGGCTTTTTTTGCGTGCCACAAATATTTGTGTATCGATTTATAGCCGACACTCACCTCGGGTACAACACAAATGTGGAATATGTGTAAAGGCAGGGGGAAAAAATATGCAGTTACAGACGTGGTTATTACCTGAGAGGGAGTGCACGAGGACCTCTTCTCTGACACTCTGAAGCCACGTGTAAAAGTGTGAATAATGAGCTCTCGTATCTGCACGTCGCTTCCTCGCTGAATCACACTTTCTCGCTTATTACTTGCCCACTTCTCACTTGTTCTTCTTACTCTCTACTCACCTATAACCCACCTTTTTTTTTTTACTCAGTCTCGTCTCGCTACTCATTACTCATATGTACACTCTGTTTACTACTCATTCATCACTCTACTTATTACGTGTTACGTACTCGTTATTCTCATCTCACTAATCATTACTTGCTTATTACTCACTTTCTGCTCACTATTCATTACTCTTTACTAACTCTCTACTCACTACTTGTTACTCTCTTATTACTCTTTACTTTCTACTTTAGATGCTTATTACTCTATACTCACTACATACTTATTACTCACTATTCATAACTCATTACTAACTCTACTCACTACATATTTATTATTCAATCTCTACTTACTACATACTTAAAAATCCCTCTCTACTCACTGCACACTTATCAATCACTCTTTACTCACAACGCACCTAGTATTCACTCTTTACTACACACTTATAAATGCGTTATGGTGTGCTATAGATGCGTTATGGTATGATAATTATGGTGTTATAGAATGTTACGTGGCGATATAGATTTTTTTTTTTTTTGCTGTTTCAGCACTTGACAGAAATAAGAAAGCTCCAACTTGACGGGATGAACTCCAGTTTCCCGTCTTCCAGCAAATCCCCAGTCTGAAAGTGAATATCACTCCAGTTTCACATGCTGCAGAAGCCTCCGGATATCCATTATTTATTATACAAATGAATCTGCATCGCATTAAGGCATTCCAGTTTAATCTAGGATGATGCAAGTCCAGGGTTTTTTCTCTCTCTCCGGTGTTGTTGTGTGTGTAGGTAAAACATTAGGTGCGGGGATCCCGTAGGGTATGCCAAGTAATCAGCACACAGACAAATACAAACTCGCTTGCCTCATCATAACTCACAGGAGGATCTCTCTCTCTCTCTCTCTCTCTCTCTCTCTCTCTCTCTCTCTCTCTCTCTTACACAATATTTTACAAGATTAGGTTGAAGTTCCTAACTTCATTTACAAGCTATGAGCTGTTACTCACATCAGCTCTCTCTCTCTCTCTCTCTCTCTCTCTCTCTCTCTCTCTCTCTCTCTCTCTCTCTCTCTCTCTCTCTCTCTCTCTCTCTCTCTCTCTCTCTCTCTCTCTCTCTCTCTCTCTCTCTCTCTCTCTCTCTCTTTCTCTCTCTTTCTATCCCTTTTCTAGGATAAAATTAACATATTTTGTAATCTCTCAACATTCCAACTAAAAAGAATAAAACAGTTTAATAATCAGATAATACCCTACTGGATTCGTTTTTTTTATTTTGAATTTGTCAGACAAATCTGGATATTTTTGACCACGCCTCTTATATATGTGAAAACATTTCACCATTGCGGCCGTGAATTCCAGCCGCCTGTGTCGGGATTACTCCCGGCTGTATGACCATAACTTAGCCAGGTGCAACCCCACAGACCACACCAAAAGTGGTTATTCCCAGCCGAGTTTCCTTCCTTCCTTTCTTTCTTACGCATCTTGTCTCTAGTGGAAACTTCGAAGGATTCACTAGTGCTCAAGTAGGAGGTAAAACTAGACGACGTTTCGGTCCATTGTCAAGGCTGTTCGACAACGTTGTTGCTTGTCCAATTGGAGGAGTTAGTTGTGAATTTCTACTGCCACAGTATTGGGATTTATTCCTCAAGGATATATATATATATATATATATATATATATATATATATATATATATATATATATATATATATATATATATATAATATTCTAGGTAGAAGGTTGGTAGACAGCAACCACCCAGGGAGGTACTACCGTCCTGCCAAGTGAGTGTAAAACGGAAGCCTGTAATTGTTTTACGTGATGGTAGGATTGCTGGTGTCTTTTTTCGGTCTCATAAATATGCAAGATTTCAGGTATGTCTTGCTACTTCTACTTAGGTCACACTACACATACATGTACAAACATATATATACACACCCCTCTGGGCTTTCTTCTCTTTTCTTAGTAGTTCTTGTAATAAAGTTGGTAGAATTACCGACAATATGTAAAGTAATAGGACACAAGTGCAACTAATGTGACACTTATTGTGGCAACGTTTCGCTCTCCAGGAGCTTTATCAAGCCATTACAAACAATACATGGACACAGAGGGTATATAAAGGCTCAGAGTGAGGTGCAATACTAGGGAGGTAACATTTCGATGTTCACTAGTGGTAGTAGTAGTAGTAGTAGTAGTAGTAGTAGTAGTAGTAGTAGTAGTAGTAGTAGTGGTAGTGACAAAAGTAATACAATATGATAGAGCAATTAATTCGTACAAGAGTAAAAGGATATAAAAGCTATTACTTGGGTAACATAAAAATAGGTTGGACAAATATAGACTGGAAAGAGGCAGCTTGTTTCAGTGTTCACTCTCTGTAATGTGCTTTGTGTAGTATAACAGGAGAGACTATGTGATGGCAGGGTTTGCTGTTTTCAGGAGGATTCTTGCTAAGACTTCGGAGATGGTGAAGCTGCCGTTGTTTTGTTTAATTGTATTCGAAACAGCGATCAGTGCTGATTCGAGGCACTTGCGTCTGCGGAAATTAGTTTCTTTGATCACTAATTGGGCGTCTCTGAATTTCATGAGATGATTGATGGAGGCAAGTGCCTCGAATCAGCACTGATCGCTGTTTCGAATACAATTAAACAAAACAACGGCAGCTTCACCATCTCCGAAGTCTTAGCAAGAATCCTCCTGAAAACAGTAAACCCTGCCATCACATAGTCTCTCCTGTTATACTACACAAAGCACATTACAGAGAGTGAACACTGAAACAAGCTGCCTCTTTCCAGTCTATATTTGTCCAACCTATTTTTATGTTACCCAAGTAATAGCTTTTATATCCTTTTACTCTTGTACGAATTAATTGCTCTATCATATTGTATTACTTTTGTCACTACCACTACTACTACTACTACTACTACTACTACTACTACTACTACTACTACTACTACTACTACTACTACTACTACTACTACTACCACTAGTGAACATCGAAATGTTACCTCACTAGTATTGCACCTCACTCTGAGCCTTTATATACCCTCTGTGTCCATGTATTGTTTGTAATGGCTTGATAAAGCTCCTGGAGAGCGAAACGTTGCCACAATAAATGTCACATTAGTTGCACTTGTGTCCTTTTACTTTAGTAGTTCTTGTTCTTGTTTATTTCCTCTTATCTCCATGGGGAACTAGAACAGAATTCTTCCTCCGTAAGCCATGCGTGTTGTAAGAGGTGACTAAAATGTCGGGAGCAAGGGGGTAGTAACCCCTTCTCTTGTATACATTACTAAATTTATACAGAGAACTTCCGTTTCTTCTTTTTGGGCCACCCTGCTCCAGTGGGATACGGCCGGTGCGTTGAAAGAAAGAAGATATATAGTGAACTGTTCACTATTCTCACTGTAGTCCTAGCAACCAGGCGGCGTACTTCGTACCTGGCAATATAAACACAAATGCAGTATAATGTGATCCTTTATTGACTACGTTTCGCCCACACAGTGGGCTTTTTCAAGTCACAAACAGAACTACCTGGGGTGGAAGGAACGCGAGTATTTATAGTCCGGCTGAGGTCAGGTGAAGAATGCTGCATCTGATGATGTACCGAGTTGGGTTGTAGAGTCTAAAAACTTGGGTAGCTTGGAAAGGAGACTGGACAAGTTGGTGAGCAGACCTTCTACAGTGTTCTTATGTGGGATAGCTTGTTTCTTGGGTGGCATTGAAAATTGGGTTGGGCAAATGTTTTGTTAGTGGGATGAATTGTAAAGGACCTGCCTAGTATGGGCCAACAGGCCTTCTGCAGTGTTCCTCCTTTCTTATGTTCTTATGTTCTAAGGCACAGCACCTCTAAGACCAGCCTCCTCCTCCTGGTTAGCTTTGGGTATTTTAGGTGACTGTGAGTATATAATCGGATATTCAGAATAGCTTAAAGATGTTCACAGTGTACATTTGGTCTGTGTCTGCACAATACATACCTACCCTTCTTGGGTTCAAATACGATTAAATGCCATTCCACTGGAGATGTATGATCCCTATGAATTTAGAGCTTCTCCGTGAATACAAAAATGATAATAATAATAAACAAAAGTAATAATAATTATAATAGTTTATGGGGCATTGAAAATGTCACCTAAAAGAGGATTTTAATGACTAGAGTGTCGCCAACCTGGCAAATATTGACGTATGTTAAGAGAGGTGACATAAAGAGCTCGGCAAGATCTCCAAGCACTACGTTAAGTGCTTGTTTATTTTTCTGAAGTCGTAGTCGCGAGTAATGTGTAATACAAGTATGAGAGCAGAGCATTGTATCAGACAGCTTTAAGCACTATAAAGGCTTTATCAACGCCTCGTTACACACTTTAGCACTATAAAGGCTTTATCAACGCCTCGTTACACACTTTAGCACTATAAAGGCTTTATCAACGCCTCGTTACACACTTTAGCACTATAAAGGCTTTATCAACGCCTCGTTACACACTTTAGCACTATAAAGGCTTTATCAACGCCTCGTTACACACTTTAGGAGCCATTTTAAGGGATAAATATACTCTAACCAGAAAACGCCTGGCATGTTTCACGTTCCTATTATATCAATCAAGGTGGGAAGAACATGATAGTTCTATATATTTCCTATTCCTGGACTGTCTAAGGTCTTGATGACCTTAGACAGTCAAAGATAAATTAGACACACTTACGACATCTGGACATCAAAATAAAGATACATAGGTGTTGCATCTGTCTTCTTCATTAACTCGTCGGCATTTGTATACCGGTAATATTATGTTCCAGGCCATATTCTGTTGATATTGTCATTGGGATCACTGCTCTTGTACGGAACTCGGAGCGTGGTGTTTGTCTTGCAGAGCCCAGGCTCTAGTGGAACGTACCAGCTTCACAGGTGCATTCACTGGGGGAGCGAGGGAGCCTTGATGCTAGTGAGGGGTTCTTGATTCAAGGAATTGCAGCTGTCCTATCCTTCCTTGAACGAAATCTGATTATCTTCCCTTTTCCAGACGATATATGATCCCAGTGACTTTAGCGCTTCTATACACCGTATTACAGAATGGATATAAATGCTCTGGAAAACGTACAAAGGAGGATGACAAAGTTGATCCCATGTTTCAGAAATCTTCCCTATGACGATAGACTGAGGACCCTGAATCTGTACTCTATAGAAAGGTGTAGAATTAGGGGGGTATATGATTGAGGTGTATAAATGGAAAACGGGAATTAATAAAGGTGATGTAAATAGCGTGCTAAAAATATCTAACATAGACAGGGCTCGCAGCAATAGCTTTAAATTGGAAAAATTAAGATTCAGGAAGGATATAGGAAAGCACTGGTTTGGTAATAGAGTTGTGGATGAGTGGAACAAACTCCCAAGTACCGTCATAGAAACTAAGGCGTTGTGTAATTTTAAAAATAGATTGGATAAATACATGAGTAGGTGTGGGTGTGGGTGGGTGTGAGTTGGACCTGACTAGCTTGTGCTACTAGGTCGGATGCCGTGCTCCTTCCTTAAGTGACGTGTCTGACCTCACTAGGTCAAGGCATTGGCTTAAGCCGGTGGGAGAATTGGACCTGCCTCGCATAGGCCAGTAGGCCTGTTGCAGTGTTCCTTCTTTCTTATGTTCATATACATATTATATATATATATATATATATATATATATATATATATATATATATATATATATATATATATATATATATATATATATATATATATATATATATATGTCGTGCCGAATATGTAAAACTGGTCAATTAGCAAGAACTCATTTAAAATTAAATCCTTTCTGAAATTTTCTTTTATACGTTGAAAGATATATTTTTTTCATTAATGTTAATGTAAATTTTTTTTAATTTTGCACCAAAAGTATCTTAGAAAACTTACCTAACCTTATTATAACAAGAACAATTTATTTTAGCCTAACCCAACTAAATATATTTTAGATTTGTTTTTCAGTAATTTAATACTAAACAAACACAGTGAAATATATTTTTTTCGTTAGGTTCAGAATGATTTTGGCGAAATTATTGCATACACAAACTTTTGCTTGTCCTATATGGCAAGATGAGCGTTGCTATTTAAGCCAAGATCGCAAGTTCTGCCTATTCGGCACGACATATATATATATATATATATATATATATATATATATATATATATATATATATATATATATATATATATATATATATATATATATATATATATATATATATATATATATATATATATATATATATATATAATCAATAATAATTCTCACTGATAATTAAAATTAATGGTCCTGTCTTATTGCCATCCTTTATTTTCATGCTGATGAGTATTTTAACTTTGTAAATTTTCTGATTAGGTTTTGTTCACGTCTCGTTAGCGGAGATTTCTGGCTCGAGGGGTGAGGCTGGCTGAGGTTCTCTCTCTCGAGAAATTGATTTCTGTCTCTAACGAGAGACGTCGCTAAAGACGTGACCCTAGGGAAGAAATCGAGACAGTCAGAATACCAAATAATATCAGTTTGTACGGTGAGAGACATGCAGACAGAACGAGGCTTTATTGAAGAACGACGTTTCGCTCCGTAACAGCTTCACCAGGTTACTTTATGGAAGCTTTAACTGGGTGAAATGTTCTGATAAAGGCTCGCTTTGTGTGCATATGCGATTTACTGAGTGTCGGTCTACTGCCTCTCTCTCAGGTCATTCCTTGCCCTCGTGGTTTGTGGCGCATTGTTGATAAAAACACAAAAGGTCACAGTACCGTGGCTGGAAAAATATACAAATAGCCCGCATTTAGGAGACTGAACTTTATGACGACGTTTCGACCCGAGTTGCACCATAAACAAGTCAGTGTGACTTGTTAATGTTTCTCAAGATTATAACCTATACTTTGTACTTTCCTACTGACTGCATAGTTTATCATAGTGGAAAACTTTGTCAATCAACAGTGATGAATTTTGTAAGATGGATGCAGTCTCGGATCTTTCCAGTTGTAACACCATAGAACTCGGGGCTACACATCATCAGGACTTTCAAATGCACGTTCTTTTGCCTTCCCAAGTCCTCACTCCATTAAGACGACTCATCAACAGGCGCTTCTTTAACAAAATAGCTCGCTGACAATGTTTTCTCTACGAACAGGAACGGTATTCTCCCGGGGTTTATACTGCCGTAGAGCAATCTAAGTCCCTGGATGTATTTGCACTCCTGATTTATTTTCAATCCCTGATGTACTTTCAGTTTGTCTAGTTCATTTTTCAGGTTTAACTTTATATGGGTTTGGGTATGATAGGATTTAGCGCTTCCTCAATGTGAGGCACGACCCTTGACATTTTCCTCTTAATATCTCACAATTTCTAGAGATTATTCGTGTGCTTATATAAACACGTTTCATAAGTTAATTTAAAAAAATATTCACCCTTACACTCCCGGAAAACAATAAACATTATTCACTGACAAGCACTGCAAAGAAAAATAATCCTGAAACTGTGTGCGGTTAATAATAAAAAGGAGAACAACGACTCGCGTAGGTCAAAGATACATAAAAATTACCTCGTAATAAAAGTCAGTGTTCCCGAGTAGTGTTTAGAGATTCACGGTTCAGGGAATCAGTACTTGTTAACAATGACATAAAATAATTAGGATAATAATGTAATTACGTCTTTTATTAAAATATTCCTACTTGGTTACTGCAAAGTTAAATGTTGATTTGTTAGACTTAATACCTATCAAAAAATGAGGGTCACCAAAACTTCAATTTAAATGTAAACCACCAAATAAGACTTGCTTTAATCCCTAAAAATAAGAATAAAGTCTAAGTGAATATACAGAGAGAAATATAAATCTGCTGGTGTATATACCTTAATGTTACCTAACATTTAGAATTGAACATATCACAGCATTTGCAGTGATCTTTATTCATGTTGCAGAGAAATGTACGGAAAATTATTTACAAAGCTGTTTACTAAATGACCCAAAATACAGTTAAAAATGAGTAAGAATTAATCCTTCTTTAATACTGACGAGTGAGTTTAGCATTCAACTCTAAACGAAATTAAATTTACTTGCTCAGAATATCAAATGCGTCAAGTTGGTGCATAATTGAGACATCCAGAGCCCAGCTCTTCCAAGATATTTGTTGGACCTGGAGCTTTACTTGTTTTTGACGATCCATGACTTTACTTTAGGTCAATGGACACATGTGCAACTAATCTGACATTTTATTGCGGCAACGTTTCGCTCTCCAAGAGCTTTGTCGAGCCAACATTAACGGTAAATGAGCACAGAGGGGTATCTATAGGTAACAAAGAGAGGGGAAAGAACAGACAATGCAGTGGACATACTGTTCCATGCTATTTGTAGTACTAGTAATAGTAGTGATATATATATATATATATATATATATATATATATATATATATATATATATATATATATATATATATATATATATATATATATATATATATATATGGAGATGGGAAATACAGTGTCTGCACTCTGAAGGAGGGGTGTTAATGTTGCAGTTTTATAAGTGTAGTCTAAAACACCCCTCTGGCAAGACAGTGATGGAGTGAATGATGATGAAAGTTTTTCTTTTTCGGGTCACCCTGCCTTGGTAGGAATCGGCCGATGTGTAATAAAAAAAATATAAGATTCAAATAAAAACGTAAGAACAGAAATAATTTAACAGCTCATTAAGGAGTAACAGTGAGGTTCATCTTTGTTAATATGAGTTAAAATATGTTTAAGCTTGACTGGGGCCTCACCAGTGTGTAGTAACGAGTATATAGGATTATAAAGGGAGTCACAAAGAGCGAAAAACTGTTTACTAATGGACAGACAGTTAGGCTCAGACTCATTAATGTGTTCAATGTTATGACATCCCATTTCTGTCTTCTGTCTTCCTTCACACACACACACACACACACACACACACACACACACACACACACACACACACACAAACACACACACGCACAGTGAAGTAGTGGAGGCAGGAGCCATACATGGCTTTAAGAAGAGGTACGATAAAGCTCAGGAAGCAGAGAGAGAGAGGATCCAGTAGCGATCAGTGAAGAGGCGGGGCCAGGAGCCGAGTCTCGACCCCTGCAACCACAATTAGGTGAGTACACACACACACACACACACACACACACACACACACACACACACACACACACACAAAGAATCTTGAAAAATAAGAGTTGGGGAATAAAAAGTTTGATTTGTTTCTAATACAAAGAGAAACAAATACAGTATAATTTTATTCTTTATTGACATCGTTTCGTCAATAAAATATCGCATTATATTTTGTGTCTCTTTTACCACCTTGTCTTTATTATTATTATTAAAGATTAGCCGGTATTCTCCCGGCCCGGGCCTTTTCCAAGTGGTGGCCCGGCCTTGACTCCCTCTTTAGGGAGTGTCTGAGACCTAAGTCTCCCATTGGAGGAGGCACAAGTACCTCCTCATCTTTGGGACCAACTGTCCCCAGGCCTACCCACAAGCTAGGCCTCTCTGGTCTGCCATCCCCGCCCCAAGGGGGCTAATGGAAATGACAGTCTTATGAGCTAAAGGCTCGGGCTCAGGCACCTACCCTACCCTAGAAGGGTTAGGCATGGTATCGATGACCTTGTCTTTATTTTGGATGACTTCTCTCACAGTCTCAGATTCCTTTATTTGTAGATACCATATATTAGTAGTAGTAGTAATGGTCTTATTATTATTATTATTATTATTATTATTATTATTATTATTATTATTATTATTATTATTATTATTATTATAAATTGTTTTCAACAATTTCGGAACCCAAGATGTCACGTGTTCAGGTAGATAATTTCTGAATAATGTATTTTGACCATTTTTAACATGATCATTACGTGTAGACTTTCTTCCTTTCGTCTGCACTTAATCGGTAAATTTTGAATTAATAACAATTGAAGTTAAAGGTTTTCTTATTTCTGAATTGCAAAAACACTATAGTTACTCTTAACAGCAAATACAGTATAACCTGGATATATATATATATATATATATATATATATATATATATATATATATATATATATATATATATATATGCAATAAGATCACAGTAAACAGGTGATTTCAGAATATGCAAAACAACCACTCTGAAAGAATAGAGAAATTCCAAGCGCTTTCGTGACTACTCACATTATGAAGGAACTATCATAGTTCCTTGATAATGTGAGTAGTCACGAAAGCGCTTGGAATTTCTCTATTCTTTCAGAGTGGTTGTTTTGCATATATATATATATATATATATATATATATATATATATGTATATATATATATATATATATATATATATATATATATATATATATATATATATTGTAAATAAATTTCGGTTAAAGAGCAGAGAACTCGTGTAAGCTTAACCGGTTTCCACCATGTCGAAAAAAAAGTCAGAACATTTTGTTTTATTTGAGTTCGTTGATGGCTTCTTGAGTTTGCCAGAGATACAAAGAAGGGAGGAGAGGGGCGACGAGGGCATCCTGCTCCTGATGGGGAACTTTTCCTATGATAACACACTTCCCACTACCGTAACATCCCAGCTGGGATCTGTGGCCAAATATTTTCTCACTGAAACACACATATGTAAATGTCTTGCTGTTTTGTGTGCTAATGAAGGCGTCTCAACCAGCTTCTTCATCTTCACTCAGACAGGGCCTATGAGAGCGGGAGGTTCAGCTGGTACATTGGTCCGGGGCCCGGATGTGAATCTCTGAAGGGGCCCCAAAACCACAATCGTTTTATTTTGATTTCTTCATTTTTTTTTTTTTTGGTATTTTCAACTAATTTTAGTTTATTTAGAAAAATAATTGTGTAAAATTCACTTAAAGTGAGGGGCCTCAGCCTGTCCCCAGGGACCCCAAAGCAGTCTTGTTCCGCCTTGCAAAATTTCTGTTGAAAGCCCTGTAGTCACAGCCTCACTGCTCAAACACTTTTGCTCTAATCACAGTAACATCACAAGCGGAAGACCGGTCTTTAGGTGACGTCTTGGTCTGTTGTGAACTACTTGCAGTCGTGACTTAATAATGACCAACCGAAACATCGTCCAAAGTATAATGTCAGGTTGCCTAAGCAGCTAGTTTATTGTGCAGCTCATATCCATCCTGTGGATGTTAACTCAAGCGCTTATGGATAAACAAAAGGCCTAAAAACTATACCCCAAAAGGGACGTAGTTTTTAGGCAATACAAGTAAGTTGCTTCGTAAATGTGCTTATCTTCACTAATGTTATCATAGCGAGCTACAGAGCTAAGAGTGAGCAGATGCAGTAGGGATGTAAAGACGATGTCATCGTCGAGGTACAGAGCTATTCTGCCTTCTAACTGTATTCATTTGACATTCACGTCCATTA
Source organism: Cherax quadricarinatus (assembly GCF_038502225.1). Lineage (NCBI taxonomy): Eukaryota > Metazoa > Arthropoda > Malacostraca > Decapoda > Parastacidae > Cherax > Cherax quadricarinatus. The sequence goes on from NC_091311.1 coordinate 39,389,100, forward strand.
TTTACTTCTCTCTTAACATTATTCCTGTTCTTTTATTTACACTTACCAAAGTTACTTTCAACATTTTCATTCAAGGTTTTTTCTCTCGCTACTTTATTAGTCTTGTTACGCGAGATAAATTCAACGTGTGATGGAATCCATAAAATTTTTTAATTCATTTCCTTGTTATTTAATAATATCTATACCTGGCTTTTCCTTTGCGCATCATGTTAGTCATTATGCGCATGGCAGTTGTGCAGGAAGTTTCAGTGTTGTCCTGGAGGAATAACGAGAATGAGAAGCCAGAGTACGTAAAGTGTGTGTGTGTGTGTGTGTGTGTACATACATGTACGTGTACACACACACGCGTTTGAATGTGTGCACACACATAATTTTATTAAGTGAACCCCAACGTCAGTTTCTCACCGCTCCCTTGAGCTCAGTTAGCTTATATAAACGAATAAAAATACTCATAAGAAGAAAAGACCGAGTGTGCTCTTTTGGTAAGGAAAAAACATAATAAAGTTACCCATTAAAAAACAGAAAGTCCAGTTCTCTCTCTCCTCGAATGTCCTGTTTTATATTTCCTCTGCGTCCTTTATGAGAGCCACAGAGCTCAGCAGCACGAGTTGTTAACTTCTCCTGGGAAACACAGTGTTAACCGTGGCTTGAGCTACAGTATGAAGCTTACCAGCATCCACACAGGAACCTTCCCTGACGTCTAGTTTGACGTCGTCTCCCCTACATCTCGAATGAAAAGGTCTCTTACAGTACATCTCTTGAGTTTATCTCTCCTGCCTCCTCACGAATAACATTTCTGACACCTTACTCATCTCTCGTACACCTCAGAGAAGCACCTCTGCTATGATATCGCTTTAGCTCCTCTCTGTCTCTTGCTTCCTCGTTACGAATATGACATTTCTTGAGCAGATCTCACCTACCTCCTGAGAGAGAAAAAGTACCTCATATTTTTCACAACGTCATCTCTTGTAAGACGAAAGAGATGCCGCTGATATTTATGACAAATTACAGCGTCAAAGAAAACTCGTGTCAACAAGTATCGCTTGTGGGAGAAGTCGCTGCTTAATTAAATAAATTCCTGGAATAGTTTGACTGCAGATCAGGATGATTTTAATCTCTTCTGGTTCTGCACGCTTTGTGCTACAGTCCTCCACTGCAACAAGAGACCTACAGTCATACACTTCAACAAGGTGACCTCTTATTTCATGATGATTCCCTGCTGCTAAGTGACACAGCAATTAGACGACTTGGCTCCACCTGATCTTCACCAGTTACCTATTTTCTCCAGTACACACACACACACACACACACACACACACACACACACACACACACACACACAACTGGAGGACCAAGCAGGAATAACAGGGAAGGCACTACAATGGATCAGGGAATACTTGTCAGGAAGACAGCAGCGAATCATGGTACATGGCGAGGTGTCAGAGTGGACACCTGTGACCAGTGGGGTCCCACAGGGGTCAGCCCTAGGACCAGTGCTGTTTCTGGTATTTGTGAACGACATGACAGAAGGAATAGACTCCGGAGTGTCCCTGTTTGCAGATGACGTGAAGTTGATGAGAAGAATTCATTCGATCGAAGACCAGGCAGAACTACAAAGGGATCTGGACAGGCTGCAGACCTGGTCCAGCAACTGGCTCCTGGAGTTCAGCCCCACCAAGTGCAAAGTCATGAAGATTTGGGAAGGGCAAATAAGACTGCAGACGGAGTGCAGTCTAGGGGGACAGAGACTACAAACCTCACTCAAGGAAAAAGATCTTTGGGTGAGTATAACACCCGGCACATATGAAGCGCACATCAACCAAATAACTGCTGCAGCTGTGGGCGCCTAACAAACCTCAGAACAGCATTCCGACTTCTTAATGAGGAATCGTTCAGGACTCTGTACACCGTGTACGTTAGGCCCATATTGGAGTATGCTGCACCAGTTTGGAACCCACACCTAGCCAAGCATGTAAAGAAACTAGAGAAAGTGCAAAGGTTTGCAACAAGACTAGTCCCAGAGTTAAGAGGTATGTCCTATGAGGAGAGGTTAAGGGAAATCGACCTGACGACACTGGAGGAAAGGAGAGATAGAGGGGACATGATAACGACTTACAAAATACTGAGAGGAATTGACAAGGTGGACAAAGACAGGATGTTCCAGAGACTGGACACAGCAACACGGGGACACAGTTGGAAGCTGAAGACACAGATGAATCAAAGGGATGTTAGAAAGTATTTCTTCAGCCACAGAGTAGTCAGGAAGTGGAATAGTTTGGGAAGCGAAGTAGTGGAGGCAGGATCCATACATAGCTTTAAGCAGAGGTACGATAAAGCTCATGGTTCAGGGAGAGTGACCTAGTAGCGACCAGTGAAGAGGCGGGGCCAGGAGCTTGGACTCGGCCCCTGCAACCTCAACTACGTGAGTACACACACACACACACACCTACACACACAGCCACACACACACACCCACACACACCCACACACACCCACACACACCCACACACACACCCACACACACACCCACACACACACCCACACCCCCCCACACACACACACGCATATACAACAGGCCTAGTGTCTAATCGACATGTGCCTAGGACAAAATGGTAACTAACACAC
>NC_091311.1:39391824-39394324 GCF_038502225.1 Cherax quadricarinatus
AAAGCTCACGGCTCAGGGAGAGTGACCTAGTAGCGATCAGTGAAGAGGCGGGGCCAGGAGCTCGGACTCGACCCCCGCAACCTCAACTAGGTGAGTACAACTAGGTGAGTACAGAGGGGACACAGGGACAAGGGGTCGCAACTGGAAGCTGAAGACTCAGACGAGTCACAGGGACGTTAGGAAGTATTTCTTCAGTCATAGAGTTGTCAGCAAGTGGAATAGCCTAGCAAGTGAAGTAGTGGAGGCAGGAACCATACATAGTTTTAAGAAGAGGTATGACAAAGCTCAGGAAGCAGAGAGAGAGAGGACCCAGTAGCGATCAGTGAAGAGGCGGGGCCAGGAGCTGAGTCTCGACCCCTGCAACCACAATTAGGTGAGTACACACACACACACACACACATATACACACACACATACGCGCACACACACACACACACACACACACACACACACACACACACACACACACACACACACACACACACACACACACACAGGAAAGAAATAATTCAGAAAATGCAAAGGCAGTAGTGTCCCTGAGCCTAAGGAAAGACGCCAGGAGAAAGTTAAGAGCAATTAGAAATCTATTAAAGCAGAGAATAAATACACAAGATAAGGGAAAAGAGGCAATAACCAGGCATGTAACGGAGGGAGAGAGAGAGAGAGAGAGAGAGAGAGAGAGAGAGAGAGAGAGAGAGAGATTCAAAGACTCAGAGAAGTAAACACAAAGAAAGGAGCACAAGTGAGCAAGGGATGAGAAGCGGAATTAACATAACAATAGATAAGGAAGATACGAACTATAAAAAAAATACAGCTGAAGAAGGAAAGAGATAAGCGTGATAAAAGAGGGAGAGGAGAAGCGAGTTAATGATGGGGGAAACTCGCAGATATATTAATAAACTGATGAGATAACAAAAATCATAATTATTTTGATTATCATTTTCATAGGGAAACGCTAAACCTGTAGGGGTCATACAGAGCCTGGTTGGGAGACTAGAGACAATTAAGTTTAATCCAAGGAAGGTAAGGGCATCTCCAGTTCCTTGGATCAAGAGCCCTCACCAGCTTCTAGACACTCTCTAGATACTCTCAGCCAGGTCTCTCGTCAACCAGGCTGTTGTTGATGCTCTTGAAGTCTCAGCCAGATCTCTGATCAACCAAGCTGTTGTTGATGCTCTTGAAGTCTCAGCCAGGTCTCTGATCAACCAGGCTGTTATTGATGCTCTTGAAGTCTCAGCCAGGTCTCTGATCAACCAGGCTGTTGTTGATGCTCTTGAAGGAAATATAAGACCAATATAGGACACTTAGCCGATGGAAGATGTATAATGGCAGCTATGTGAGTGTTACACCGAGATGCGGCTTCGTAAAATATAACTTTTATATCTGTTTATCTATCTAATATTACATTGCGATTATCATAAGTGTCAGGGGCCCGAGACTGTTCAACTGCCTCCCAGCATACATAAAGGGGGATTACCAACAGACCCCTGGCAGTCTTCAAGCTGGCACTGGACAAGCACCTAAAGTCAGTTCCTGATCAGCCGGGCTGTGGCTCGTACGTTGGTTTGCGTGCAGCCAGCAGCAACAGCCTGGTTGATCAGGGGCTGATCCACCAGGAGGCCTGGTCACAGACCGGGCCGCGGGGGAGTTGACCCCCGAAACTCTCTCCAGGTAAACTCTCCAGGTAACAGATAAAACGAGTCATCAGCTTTGTAATATTAAATATCCATTTTCATCTTTCCCATTTTCATTGTATTTATATATTTATATGACGAATTATTTTGGTAAGGAAATGGATGGTTCACCATGGGTAACGACCAATTTGTTTGTGTGGCGTCACCTCTGTACTACTCACCTGACGTCACCTGACGTCAGGAGTGAGTGGTGTGGGTTAGGTAGTACAATACTTCTCTCAGTCTTGAGAAGGTTCTCTCTACTTACTCGTTTACTTTGAGAAGTTATCCCGCTGTATAACATTATTCTCTCAGTCTCTTGAAAGTAGAGTATTTGTAAAACTCTCACCCAGTAAAGTCTCGCCAGTGTTCAAAGAGATTTATTAAGCTTGGATCGTCTCTGGTTACAGAGACTATGTAACTTTATCCATTACATATGTATATACCCATTCAGTCAGAACGAAGGTAATTGTAAGCGGTATATAATTTATAAGTCTGATAAGTTATAATTCTGTATTATAAGTAAAGGTACCATTTTAAAATACCTTATAGAATATTACGTTAATTACGTTATATTAAAAACAAATTTTAATGCAGTCTTTCCATCACCCATCATACAAATCCTTATTACGATTTTCCATGAGTATATTCGATATTAAGGATCATCTATACTCAGGCCAAATATATTACAAATTCTAAGGTCTATCGTAATAATGAGCCTGCTGGCCGCTAGCACCAACAGCTTGGTTAACCAGACGAACAACAGAGAGGCGCCTAGCCACAGAGTGGGCTACTAGCGTCAAAGAACCCTCGAAACCTGTCACAGG
>NC_091311.1:39396824-39404324 GCF_038502225.1 Cherax quadricarinatus
GACTCAAGTCCGGCCTGCCGGTTTCCCTGAACCCCTTCATAAATGTTACTTTGCTCACACTCCAACAGCACGTCAAGTATTAAAAAAACATTTGTCTCCATTCACTCCTATCAAACACGCTCACGCATGCCTGCTGGAAGTCCAAGCCCCTCGCACACAAAACCTCCTTTACCCCCTCTCTCCAACCTTTCCTAGGCCGACCCCTACCCCGCCTTCCTTCCACTACAGACTGATACACTCTTGAAGTCATTCTGTTTCGCTCCATTCTCTCTACATGTCCGAACCACCTCAACAACCCTTCCTCAGCCCTCTGGACAACAGTTTTGGTAATCCCGCACCTCCTCCTAACTTCCAAACTACGAATTCTCTGCATTATATTCACACCACACATTGCCCTCAGACATGACATCTCCACTGCCTCTAGCCTTCACCTAGCTGGAAATAAATGGTATAAAATACCGACACAATGGCAATATAAACACAAATGCAGTATAATGTGATCCTTTATTGACTACGTTTCGCCCACACAGTGGGCTTTTTCAAGTCACAAACAGAACTACCTGGGGTGGAAGGAACGCGAGTATTTATAGTCCGGCTGAGGTCAGGTGAAGAATGCTGCATCTGATGATGTACCGAGTTGGGTTGTAGAGTCTAAAAACTTGGGTAGCTTGGAAAGGAGACTGGACAAGTTTGTGAGCAGACCTTCTACAGTGTTCTTATGTGGGATAGCGATGAAGAAGTTTCTTGGCAAGTGGTTCAGCTATGTTATAGAAGCCACTATTCTGGTTGAAGTTGTCGGATATAGAAATAAGTGATGATTCCAGGATTCTTCGGTATTGAGTGTTGTCTTCTGTGGCGATAAGTCTTGAGTTTCTGTAGTTTATCAAGTGGTTGTGTGAATTACGGTGTTGTACGCAGGCATTCCTTGTGTCGTCAGACCTGCTTGCGTATTGGTGTTCTGAAATACGTGTTTGGAGGTCCCTTGATGTTTCGCCCACGTATAACTTGTTGCAGTCATTACAAGGGATTATGTATACCCCTGCAGAGGATGGAGGCTTGCCCTGCCTACTACTGGTGATGTCCTTGATGGTCGTGGTTGTGGAGGTAGATACTTGGAATGATGTTTTGGCAAAGATGTTGGAAACATGTTTGGCAATGGAGTTGGTGGGAAGGACTATGTATCTCTTCTCGGCAGTGTCTTCTCTGGGTGTGTTGAAGATGTTTAGTGCAGACGGCGAGCACTAAACATCTTCAACACACCCAGAGAAGACACTGCCGAGAAGAGATACATAGTCCTTCCCACCAACTCCATTGCCAAACATGTTTCCAACATCTTTGCCAAAACATCATTCCAAGTATCTACCTCCACAACCACGACCATCAAGGACATCACCAGTAGTAGGCAGGGCAAGCCTCCATCCTCTGCAGGGGTATACATAATCCCTTGTAATGACTGCAACAAGTTATACGTGGGCGAAACATCAAGGGACCTCCAAACACGTATTTCAGAACACCAATACGCAAGCAGGTCTGACGACACAACTAATGCCTGCGTACAACACCGTAATTCACACAACCACTTGATAAACTACAGAAACTCAAGACTTATCGCCACAGAAGACAACACTCAATACCGAAGAATCCTGGAATCATCACTTATTTCTATATCCGACAACTTCAACCAGAATAGTGGCTTCTATAACATAGCTGAACCACTTGCCAAGAAACTTCTTCATCGCTATCCCACATAAGAACACTGTAGAAGGTCTGCTCACAAACTTGTCCAGTCTCCTTTCCAAGCTACCCAAGTTTTTAGACTCTACAACCCAACTCGGTACATCATCAGATGCAGCATTCTTCACCTGACCTCAGCCGGACTATAAATACTCGCGTTCCTTCCACCCCAGGTAGTTCTGTTTGTGACTTGAAAAAGCAAACTGTGTGGGCGAAACGTAGTCAATAAAGGATCACATTATACTGCATTTGTGTTTATATTGCCTTCACCTAGCTGCAACATTCATCACCCATGCTTCACATCCATATAAGAGCGTTGGTAAAACTATACTCTCATACATTCCCCTCTTTGCCTCCAAGGACAAAGTTCTTTGTCTCCACAGACTCCTAAGTGCACCACTCACCCTTTTCCCCTCATCAATTCTATGATTCACCTCATCTTTCATAGACCCATCCGCTGACACGTCCACTCTCAAATATTTGAATACACTCACCTCCTTCATACTCTCTCCCTCCAATCTGATATCCAATCTTTCATCACCTTATCTTTTTGTTATCCTCATAACCTTACTCTTTCCTGTATTCACTTTTAATTTTCTTCTTTTGCATACTCTACCAAATTCATCCACCTATCTCTGCAACTTCTCTTCAGAATCTCCCAAGAGCACAGTGTCATCAGCAAAGAGCAACTGTGACAACTTCCACTTTATGTGTGATTCTTTATCTTTTAACTCCACGCCTCTTGCCAAGACCCTCGCATTTACTTCTCTTACAACCCCATCTATAAATATATTAAACAACCACGGTGACATCACACATCCTTGTCTAAGGCCTACTTTTACTGGGAAATAATTTCCCTCTTTCCTACTTACTCTAACTTGAGCCTCACTATCCTCGTAAAAACTCTTCACTGCTTTCAGTAACCTACCTCCTACACCATACACCTGCAACATCTGCCACATTGCCCCCCTATCCACCCTGTCATACGCCTTTTCCAAATCCATAAATGCCACAAAGACCTCTTTAGCCTTAACTAAATACTGTTCACTTATATGTTTCACTGTAAACACCTGGTCCACACACCCCCTACCTTTCCTAAAGCCTCCTTGTTCATCTGCTATCCTATTTTCCGTCTTACTCTTAATTCTTTCAATAATAACTCTACCATACACTTTACCAGGTATACTCAACAGACTTATCCCCCTATAATTTTTGCACTCTCTTTTGTCCCCTTTGCCTTTATACAAAGGAACTATGCATGCTCTCTGCGAATCCCAAGGTACCTTACCCTCTTCCATACATTTATTAAATAATTGCACCAACCACTCCAAAACTGCATCCCCACCTGCTTTATATATATATATATATATATATATATATATATATATATATATATATATATATATATATAATATGTGTGTAACATATTTGAAAATTTTGATTTTTCTCTCTTTTTTTCCTTTTTTTCTATCGCCTTCCTGTGTTTAATTAATTAACTTTTTTTGCCCCCCTCTCACTTTTTGTTATGCTCTGTTCCCCCACATCGTAACACAATTAAAACATCATAATAAATGATTAGCTGTTGCTGTTTCTTGTTTTATTGCGGTTTTCCTCGTCTTCATGAATACAAGACACAGACAGGTGACAGCAACACTGGGAACGGGAGGTAGAAGCAGCGTCATAAACATTGAGTGCAGACGCCACCGCAGAGTCGATTTCAGGGGTCACCGCCCCCGCGATCCGGTCCCAGACCAGGTCTCCCCGACAGCAATAACGGGAAAAGCTCTACCATTAACACTAAGTGAAACAGATGCCAATAGCTGCAGCGGAAAAAGAGGTAGCGTCAACAGAAACGGGAGAACGGAAGACGGAAGGAAAGATAAAGTGCCGACAAACAGGATAAAATAAAGATGTTTAACAAGAAAATTTATTGGACAGTCTCTCCCTCACCAGTGATTAAGTTCAAGCCGTCCAATAAAGGGAAGGAGATGAAGGGTGTCAGCAACAGTAAGGAGAGGAAGGGTGTCAGCAACAGTAAGGAGAGGAAGGGTGTCAGTAACAGTAAGGAGAGGAAGGGTGTCAGTAACAGTAAGGAGAGGAAGGGTGTCAGTAACAGTAAGGAGAGGAAGGGTGTCAGTAACAGTAAGGAGAGGAAGTGTGTCAGCAACAGTAAGGAAAGAAAAGGTGCAACAAAAGTGGAGTAAGGGTTCCAGCAACAGAAAGGAGAGGAAACATGCCGACAAAAGTAGTGGAAGGAAGGAATAGCGCCAGCAACAGCAAGCAGTGGATGGGTGCCAGCAACAGGAAGTTGAGGAAGGGTGCCAGCAATAGGAAGTTGAGCAACGGTGCCAGCAACAGTAAGACTGGAAGAGTGCCAGCAACAATAAGACTGGAAGAGTGCCAGCAACAGTAAGACTGGAAGAGTGCCAGCAACAGTAAGACTGGAAGAGTGCCAGCAACAGTAAGACTGGAAGAGAAGTGCCTTAACATAACTGCTTAATCTGCTACACAAATCAATTAACTTGCATAGACACATCGGCATCAAAAATCCCATCATAACATTTATCAAAATATTTGGGAAAGAAATAACTTACTCAAGAGTAACAATGACATCTTCCAGACTCTAGAGGGAAGAAATTACTATACTGAATTCCAAGCGGAGTAGCCGAGAAAATTCAAGCAACGTTCAAATCTGAACGTTTATCATTTGTGGTGGTAGAATGGGCTGATAACCTTGGTAGTCAAAGTCAAAATCTTGAGTCCTGGTCCACGGCAGCTGAGCCTCAGACAGGAGCTGGTGATTACATGGCTCTTGTTTCAAAGTCAAAAGTACAAATTTCGAAGCTGCTTTTTCTAGTCTTAACTCATTCCATGGAAATAATGAAGGCTCATTCAGGGTTTTTAAAAAATATACATTAAAACAAAACTGTTGAAAAGATTCTGAGATTAATGAAAATTTATTGTTAGCGAGAAAAATGCTGATGAAACTCCATGTAGTTAATGCTAGAGGTCATATTCCCGAGAGAGAGAGAGAGACAGAGAGGAAAGGAGGGAGAGAGCGAGAGAGGGAGAGAGAGGGAGAAAAAAAGAGTGAGAAAGAGAGTATGCTTAACTTTCTTGGTTTGCCTGCCCCCACTCTCATCTGCGACTGCTTGACAGAGTAGAGAACAGAGACGTCTCATCTCTCGCCTGGACCCATCCTGGATAGATCTGTCATTTCAGCAGAGCCTTCAACACAGGAGGGATGTGGGTGGCCTTACTGTTATGTACAAGGATAATATTGTCGAAGTACCAATCTTGGATCCACTTCGAGGACAGCGTGAAGCAAGCTTCTATACCACAAGACGGGCAGAGAGCAGCAACTTCACTCTGAACATCACTTCATCTGAGATCATTTATCCCCAGGATGACTCGAGTATGGAACACATTCGTACAGCATTAAAATGTCAACGAGATAAAGTCAGTTGATGAAATGAAAATGCTGGCCCACAGATGGCTCCAACTTCATTCTGTTCCCTACTTGTATGTTTCATAACAATAAAAATGCTTTCAAATGAGCTGATGTAGGTAACAGCTCTTAGCTTGTCAATAAAGTTAGGAATCCTTAGCTTAACCTTGCCAAACCCTGTGTAAAAAAAAAAGATGTGTGAGTGGTATTTATTTTAAAGTAGGCACCACTTATGGTTTGCGAGTTGTGGTAGGTGTAATGACCACACCACAAGGACAGGCAAGAGTGACCACCACAACACTATACAAGGACAGGAAAGAGTGACCACCACAACACTATACAAGGACAGGAAAGAGTGACCACCACAACACTATACAAGGACAGGCAAGAGTGGCCACCACAACACTATACAAGGACAGGCAAGAGTGGCCACCACAACACTATACAAGGACAGGCAAGAGTGGCCACCACAACACTATACAAGGACAGGCAAGAGTGACCACCACAACACTATACAAGGACAGGAAAGAGTGACCACCACAACACTATACAAGGACAGGAAAGAGTGACCACCACAACACTATACAAGGACAGGAAAGAGTGACCACCACAACACTATACAAGGACAGGAAAGAGTGACCACCACAACACTATACAAGGACAGGAAAGAGTGACCACCACAACACTATACAAGGACAGGCAGAGTGACCACCACAACACTATACAAGGACAGGCAAGAGTGGCCACCACAACACTATACAAGGACAGGAAAGAGTGACCACCACAACACTATACAAGGACAGGCAAGAGTGACCACCACAACACTATACAAGGACAGGCAGAGTGACCACCACAACACTATACAAGGACAGGAAAGAGTGACCACCACAACACTATACAAGGACAGGCAAGAGTGACCACCACAACACTATACAAGGACAGGCAAGAGTGACCACCACAACACTATACAAGGACAGGCAAGAGTGACCACCACAACACTATACAAGGACAGGAAAGAGTGACCACCACAACACTATACAAGGACAGGAAAGAGTGACCACCACAACACTATACAAGGACAGGAAAGAGTGACCACCACAACACTATACAAGGACAGGAAAGAGTGACCACCACAACACTATACAAGGACAGGCAGAGTGACCACCACAACACTATACAAGGACAGGCAAGAGTGACCACCACAACACTATACAAGGACAGGCAAGAGTGACCACCACAACACTATACAAGGACAGGAAAGAGTGACCACCACAACACTATACAAGGACAGGCAAGAGTGGCCACCACAACACTATACAAGGACAGGCAAGAGTGGCCACCACAACACTATACAAGGACAGGCAAGAGTGACCACCACAACACTATACAAGGACAGGAAAGAGTGACCACCACAACACTATACAAGGACAGGAAAGAGTGACCACCACAACACTATACAAGGACAGGAAAGAGTGACCACCACAACACTATACAAGGACAGGCAGAGTGACCACCACAACACTATACAAGGACAGGCAAGAGTGACCACCACAACACTATACAAGGACAGGCAAGAGTGACCACCACAACACTATACAAGGACAGGAAAGAGTGACCACCACAACACTATACAAGGACAGGAAAGAGTGACCACCACAACACTATACAAGGACAGGCAAGAGTGACCACCACAACACTATACAAGGACAGGCAAGAGTGACCACCACAACACTATACAAGGACAGGCAAGAGTGACCACCACAACACTATATAAGGACAGGCAGAGTGACCACCACAACACTATACAAGGACAGGCAGAGTGACCACCACACCAGCCCGCAATCGATTTACATCGAGGTCGGCAGCAGCTGTTTGAAGCAACCGAGAAGAATATAGTGATGGAGAGTTACCAGTGTTCCAACTCTACTCCCTCCACCACCACCAACACAACCACCACCGACACCACAACCATCACAACAACCACCACCACCAGCACCACACTTCACTATTCTTACAAATGTGATATCCACTGGCATAGACATCTACCAGACTATATTAGAAGGTCAACCTACTGATGCGCTCTTTGTGGCTTGTAACTGTGGTGCCAATGTTAACTCTGCAACGCACTGATGTAGCTCTTTTTCTTAGGATCTTCTTAATAGGATTACATTTTGGAAACTTAATACCAACTATAAAAAGTTTAAGAGCTTCACTGAACTAAAAATAATGTCTACGATTAAGAATGTGTACAAACCGAAGTAACGATGCAGGAACTTGTCTCCTTTACACCACTAGATACATAGTTTCTGTAATTATTA
>NC_091311.1:39414324-39456824 GCF_038502225.1 Cherax quadricarinatus
GCTGCTGGTTGTTGTTGTTGCTGCTGGTTGTTGTTGCTGGTTGTTGTTGTTGCTGCTGGTTGTTGTTGTTGTTGCTGGTTGTTGTTGTTGCTGCTGGTTGTTGTTGTTGCTGCTGGTTGTTGTTGTTGCTGCTGGTTGTTGTTGCTGCTGGTTGTTGTTGCTGCTTGTTGTTGTTGCTGATGGTTGTTATTGTTGCTACTGGTTGTTATTGCTGCTGGTTGTTGTTGCTGCTGGTTGTTGTTGCTGCTGGTTGCTGTTGCTGCTTGTTGTTGTTGCTTACAAGTTTTTAAAAAAAACTACCAAATTACTGAATCTGAGTTCTGCAACTTGCAGACCCCAACTTTGACAGTGTCTAGATGCCAGTCAGAACAAAGATCGAGTTAGATTTCGAACCTGAATCAGTCATACTGAGTGACTCATGACATGCAACCACAAAACATCAAAGGTCACTAATTCTAATTAAGTCTCTGAGAATATAGTTCTACGGAGAACAAGAAATATGACTCGCCTCACCAACGAGATCATTACAACAAATCTGAGTGTAAATGACAACAGCAGCGGAGAACAGAGTTCTTACATAGGATGAGAGGCCCTTCCACGATGATAGCCAGCCAATAAGAGAGCAATGCTGCGACTGAAGGCATGAGGCTAGGTTCACTTATACAGTAGCTTCCCACATATCCCAAAATGCAATCTAGTGAGCAAGTATGAAACAGCATAGAACAGCCAATCAAAACTCTCGAATCTGACAGCACAGAAAGTGTAGTGTGTGAAACATCTTACGTGTAAATGTAGTTAAACATGTAAGACAAATAATACTATACTATATTCTCGTATTAGCTACTAACGAAAATAATATTAACAGCGAAATATTAGATAAAATATATAAAAATGCATTTAAAGGTGTGTCCAAATTTTCTGGAGACACCACAAGCACCATCACTTACATCACCGCCACTATCATCACCACTGCCACCACTATCACCACTACTACTACTACTACCACCACCACCACCACCTTAACTACCACCACCACCACCACCACCACCTCTACCACCACCACCACCACCACCACCACCACCACCACCACCACCACCACCACCACCACCACCACCACCACCACCACCTCCACCACCACCACTACCACCACCACCTCCACCACCACCACCACCTCCACCACCACCACCACCTCCACCACCACCATCACCACAACCACCACCACCACCATCACCACCACCACCACCACCACCACCACCTCCACCACCACCACCAACACCACCACCTCCACCACCACCACCACCACCTCCACCACCACCACCACCTCCACCAACACCACCACCACCACTGGTTGTTGTTGTTGCTGCTGGTTGTTGTTGTTGCTGCTGGTTGTTGTTGCTGCTGGTTCTTGCTGTTGTTGCTGCTGGTGTTGTTGTTGCTGCTGGTTGTTGTTGCTGCTGGTTGTTGTTGTTGCTGCTAGTTGTTGTTGCTGCTGGTTGTTGCTGTTGTTGCTGTTGGTGTTGTTGTTGCTGCTGGTTGTTGTTACTGCTGGTTGTTGTTGTTGATGCTGGTTGTTGTTGCTGCTGGTTGTTGTTGTTGCTGCTGGTTGTTGTTGCTGCTGGTTGTTGTTGTTGCTGCTGGTTGTTGTTGCTGCTGGTTGTTGTTGTTATTGTTGTTGGTAGTGCTGTTTTGTTGCTTTTAATGTTTGTGTCATTTTTATTTTTTTTATGTTATTTACTGTTTTCATTCACGACGACAGTGTGAGTGTCGGCGTCATCACCGCGCAGGACAACCTTCCTCATCACCAGTCATCACCCGACTACTACAGACTTCTGTGATAATTTTCTGTTTAGAGACATTTTTCTTGCATTTAAAGACATTTGCGTGTGTGAGACATTTATAGTGAATTTCTTGTGTACTTTAAACCTTGTGTTTTCAGTGTAGACTCAGTGTTTCTTTGACTCGTTATTTTTACAATATTTTTCAGTGTTTTCGCTCATCTTATATTCTTTTTATCTGTGTTTTTTTTATGCTACTCTCTGTCTGTAGTAAGTATTATTGTGTAATGTACCAGTCAGTCACTCTGTGTGAAGTGATTCATTTTTTTTATTGTATTCTTTCAGCGTTGTATTCTCCAGTAATTGTCATTGTATTTCATGCAGTGATATTCACCCCAGTATACCAAATTATCCATTTATTTCTATGTGTGTCTTTTTTTCGTATGCCAGCAGTGTCTCATTCCTCTAATTTTTTCGCAGACTGTGTACCATTATTTTTGCCAGCAAATTTTTGTCGTATCAGTCACAGCAAGATTTTGTTGTAGGAATATACTAAAAAAAAAAAATGAATACGTGATTAAGTGTTGTGTGCCCCGCCACTGTAAGTGTTACACTACCCGTTTTGTTCCTTTGTTTTATTTTTATTCATATTTTTATATTTCTTTGAACAAATTCACTCTCTCTGCCCCTTGGCTAGACTGACTGAGTGCCCATGGGCGAGGGGGCGCTTGAAATCCTGCTAGGTCAGCAACAATATGAATACAGCCAGTGACTCAGGCAGAGACGGTTGGTAGTGAGTCATCTACTGGTACACTGGTTACTGGTAACTGGTTACTACTACTGAGAGTGGTGCTGTTTTGTTGCTTTTAATGTTTGTGTCATTTTTATTTTTTTATGTTATATACTGTTTTCAATGTTTTATTGCTTCTTTATTGATTTTTTTGGTAGTCATTATTTACATTATCATTATTACACGAAGTGCTAAACCCTCGTGGATTATAGAGCACAAGAAGTGTTGACTCGCCAGACGGAAGAAGTTCACTTGTGTCAACCAGATTTCAAGAGTCACTTGATAAAGCTACAAACATACACACACACATACACACACACACACACACACACACACACACACACACACACACACACACACACACACACACACACACACACACACACACACACACACACACACACACACACACACACACACACATATATATATATATATATATATATATATATATATATATATATATATATATATTTTTTTTTTTTTTTTTTTTTTTATTATCACACCGGCCGATTCCCACCAAGGCAGGGTGGCCCGAAAAAGAAAAACTTTCACCATCATTCACTCCATCACTGTCTTGCCAGAAGGGTGCTTTACACTACAGTTTTTAAACTGCAACATTAACACCCCTCCTTCAGAGTGCAGGCACTGTACTTCCCATCTCCAGGACTCAAGTCCGGCCTGCCGGTTTCCCTGAATCCCTTCATAAATGTTACTTTGCTCACACTCCAACAGCACGTCAAGTATTAAAAACCATTTGTCTCCATTCACTCCTATCAAACACGCTCACGCATGCCTGCTGGAAGTCCAAGCCTATCGCACACAAAACCTCCTTTACCCCCTCCCTCCAACCTTTCCTAGGCCGACCCCTACCCCGCCTTCCTTCCACTACAGACTGATACACTCTTGAAGTCATTCTGTTTCGCTCCATTCTCTCTACATGTCCGAACCACCTCAACAACCCTTCCTCAGCCCTCTGGACAACAGTTTTGGTAATCCCGCACCTCCTCCTAACTTCCAAACTACGAATTCTCTGCATTATATTCACACCACACATTGCCCTCAGACATGACATCTCCACTGCCTCCAGCCTTCTCCTCGCTGCAACATTCATCACCCACGCTTCACACCCATATAAGAGCGTTGGTAAAACTATACTCTCATACATTCCCCTCTTTGCCTCCAAGGACAAAGTTCTTTGTCTCCACAGACTCCTAAGTGCACCACTCACTCTTTTTCCCTCATCAATTCTATGATTCACCTCATCTTTCATAGACCCATCCGCTGACACGTCCACTCCCAAATATCTGAATACGTTCACCTCCTCCATACTCTCTCCCTCCAATCTGATATTCAATCTTTCATCACCTAATCTTTTTGTTATCCTCATAACCTTACTCTTTCCTGTATTCACCTTTAATTTTCTTCTTTTGCACACCCTACCAAATTCATCCACCAATCTCTGCAACTTCTCTTCAGAATCTCCCAAGAGCACAGTGTCATCAGCAAAGAGCAGCTGTGACAACTCCCACTTTGTGTGTGATTCTTTATCTTTTAACTCCACGCCTCTTGCCAAGACCCTCGCATTTACTTCTCTTACAACCCCATCTATAAATATATTAAACAACCACGGTGACATCACACATCCTTGTCTAAGGCCTACTTTTACTGGGAAAAAATTTCCCTCTTTCCTACATACTCTAACTTGAGCCTCACTATCCTCGTAAAAACTCTTCACTGCTTTCAGTAACCTACCTCCTACACCATACACTTGCAACATCTGCCACATTGCCCCCCTATCCACCCTGTCATACGCCTTTTCCAAATCCATAAATGCCACAAAGACCTCTTTAGCCTTATCTAAATACTGTTCACTTATATGTTTCACTGTAAACACCTGGTCCACACACCCCCTACCTTTCCTAAAGCCTCCTTGTTCATCTGCTATCCTATTCTCCGTCTTACTCTTAATTCTTTCAATTATAACTCTACCATACACTTTACCAGGTACACTCAACAGACTTATCCCCCTATAATTTTTGCACTCTCTTTTATCCCCTTTGCCTTTATACAAAGGAACTATGCATGCTCTCTGCCAATCCCTAGGTACCTTACCCTCTTCCATACATTTATTAAATAATTGCACCAACCACTCCAAAACTATATCCCCACCTGCTTTTAACATTTCTATCTTTATCCCATCATATATATATATATATATATATATATATGTATATATATATATATATATATATATATATATATATATATACTATATACACACACACAGGCAAAGCTTGTTCTGCAACATAAGTCTTTTTTCGAGAAAGGTTAAGTCGTGGTACAGGATGAGTGAGAGTCACATTCTTATCAAGAAAGAGAGAGAGAGAGAGAGAGAGAGAGAGAGAGAGAGAGAGAACGCAGCATCAGATCCCACTAAGAAGGATATAAGTCGCAATACCGTGGTTGGAATAGTTCACAGCTCGTGTACAAGTCACAATATCATGATTCGGGCAATTCACAACTCACTCACAAGTTGAAAAGGACAACTTGGCTAATATGAGTCAGTCTTGTACTCTCATCAGGTCGCGACTAGATAATAAAACAGAAAGGACCGAAATACAAGAAGGCTGAAAAACAAGCCTTCATTGACACAACGTTTTGCTCTGAGCAGAGATTGATCAAGACATGATCAAGCTCTACTCAGAGCAAAACGTCGTCCTAATAAAAGTCTTTCCTACAGCTTGTGCTTTCGTACTTTTCCCCAGTGCGCTATTTCGTCCGAAGAAACGTTGCTTAGTTTCCATTTCCAGTGTATGAACCGTGACTATGTATGAAACAGACAGACGTGTGTGACAGCAAAGGGTGGTAGAGAGCGCCGCTCCTGGTGACAGTTGTCAAGCCTGCAGGTCAGATGGAGTTACGCTGACACTTGTAATTATCTCGGTTCTCTCGTTTTTCTTGCTGTTGCTGGTGGTGATGGTGGTAGTGGTAGTAATGGTGGTGCTGTTGCTTCTGCTGCTTGTGCTGTTGTTGCTAGTGGCGATGGTGGTGGTGGTACTGCTGGTGTTTCCCCTAACCGGCATCTAGAAACACCCCTTCAAGGGGTGTTCCTCGATGCCGGTGAAGGTATCTTAATCAAAGAACTTGGATCTACGCGTCTTTTCGTAGAATCATATGTGATTACCTCCCATTTCGTTATGCGCTGTGTAGCCCCTACGGGTTTAACTCCTCTCCCTGAATGCATTCATTGCAACAATAGCAACAACAATAAAATAATAATAAAACAGCAATAATAATAATAATAATAACAATAATAATAATAATAATAATAATAATAATAATAATAATAATAATAATAATAATAATAATAATAAGATATATGCCATGAAGTCTAGCGGAATTTCATGAAACAATTATCTTCCATCCTTAATATGTTTTCCCAATTAAAATACAATGGAAATAATCTTCGTCCAGAGTCTTAGCTTCAAGACTCGCTTCTTGAGATTCTTGCTGAATTTTCTAAGGTTTACTGAAGAACATTTAAAATTAGTTGAAATATTTTCTTCAGTACGTAAGAGGGGATTTCATTCTCACAAATGGAAGAAGTGTATTTCCCTGGATAGGCTCCAAGAGATTGCCAACCGAGTGGTGATTTATCCTAGCCTGACGTTGTAACCCAGATGCTTGGTTAAATGGATTTAAAGCCTATCGAATAGACGAGGGTCATTAAGGCTGTGTAACCTGTTAATCAACAGCCTTAAGAATATTTAAGTATCTAAATTAGGGGTTAAAGTGATATCTCAGCATATAAACACTGAGAAATATAAAACTCTCGGTGTTTTAATAAGACACAATGTGTGGTTTATGGCATTTTGCTGAGAAAACGTTTCCCCTCACCGGAGACTAATGGACGAAACGTCTTCTTCACCGTTTCTCTGTTGGACTGAAGCAGCCTCTGGCTGGCGAAAAATTTCCAGATTAAAGATACCCAAGTGTTGCACAAGTGTTGCACGAGTGTTGCACGAGTGTTTTATTTATTATGATTCTCCAAACTGCATATTGTGTTAACATATTTGTCGATATAACGTACCATTGATATACACGTCTTGGTGTGTAGTATATTCTTGACGGAAACGAACGTAGTTCATTTACATTTACGTCCGTTTCTGACAGGTTCATGAGCAATAATCATTCGAAGACCTCACTGATATACCGGTGTGATAGATCAATAGTCTGCATTCTATTCCTCTTTGATCTGTCTACAAAAATAGACCATTTTCACTATGAGATTATTAAATTCCTGGGGGATGTAACAACAGGCGCGGCATAGCTTGTAGGATCATGCCGTGCTTGTGGGATGAGAGGAAATTAAGTTTGATTCAAGGGATGAGATCAAGAGCCCTTTTGCACAATCAAGATGCAATAGTGAAAAATAGATTTCAGTGATTGCCTGGTATCCTTGAATGACCCGCCACGTGGCTGTCTCTCCTCATCTACTCTTTCTATTTACCAGTGAAGATTTTACAGTTCTTCCAGTCTTTGTATATATTTTGTTTTTGTTTTTTTTAGCTCTACTGAGTCAGTTCCTAGTTTTTCGCTGGACTTTTCCGAACTTACTTACATGTTTTCTTCTTCCTCTGCAGACACCACATACTCAGCATACTCAAATTTGGTCTTAGCGTGTGTTGCCAGCATCCTTTTCAGCATTGAGCAGTGTATATAGCTAAAAGCTCTGTTAATGTGTTTTATATAGCGTAATTTCTAAGTGGTATGATTCATGTGTGTGTGTGTGTGTGTGTGTGTGTGATTTTTTTTAATTACCATATTTGATACAAAAGATGTTCATTTTCTTCCAATAAGAAAATTGAACGTGGCAGAGTAAAGAATACAAGATATTTACATACGAATCTTCAAAGATAATTTGCACAAAGCCTGCAGGAACTGTCCCGAAAAATAATGGTCGTGTTTCCCTCAACTACTGAATAGCTTTTGTTGTCTATACAATTCCTGTTATATCGCATTTAATACTCCCAGTTCAGAATATATACCAACACATTGAGGCACAAAAAGAAAGTAATCTGTCATTTAGGGATAACTGGTGTAACTTGGAAAAATTCAACGAGACGCTCTTTGATCGTCCAGCATTGACTAATGTCGTGCATGCATCGAGGATGTGTCTAATTGGAGGTTTTATATTCTCAATGAACGAGAATTGTGGGTGGAGGTGAATAGCCACCTCTTGTGGAGTAATGAAAAAGTAAAAACAAAATATTCCTTTCAATTAATCAGCGACCGTAAATACGGAGAACACCTGAGCTAGCACACTGCCCCTACGTTCACCTTATTCTTGTGAGGGTTGTATTGTATTTTAAAAGGTACTGAATTTGTATGGGTCGCTCAGTTCAAGGAATGGTAGAAACTCTATCCCCTAATAATACCCCACGCGTCAAGGACAGAAGGAAACGTCGTGTAATGATTCCTCTTCCGTGTCGATGTTTTTATGACGTATCCCCGAAGGAGTGCCTGAAATTGATTGCTTGAGTTCATTTTTTCTTCCGAGGTTTTTTGTTTATTAACGTGATGCTCCTTATAAGTTTGATTTCAGATCTTCACCACTGATTTACTCGTACTGGGAACATTCAGACTGCTCACGTACCATCAAGTCCTTTTTAAAAACGACCATTTCCGGGTTTTGTTTTCGTGCGATACCTTGAGAAAGTCTCTTTTGATCGGTTTCATACTTTCAACACTGACGAATCCCTCTTCGAGGAAGTTTGAGATTGCTGTTGAAGGTTATAAGTGTCAATGTTGCCATTTGTAATTGTTAAAGTATAGTATTATTTGTAGTAGTGTAACTTAAGCTCACCTTTACTTTACAGCTTCAGTCTTTAATATCTGATGCATCTTTTAAACAAGACGGTAAACAAGAAGATTAAATTCTTTAAATGCATATTTGAAAAAATTCTCACACACTTGTTTAGAGGAAAGTGAACTGGTTGGTTAAAGAAGTTTAAAACTCTCGACTAAAGCTGCTCGTAACAATTTTCCCACTAGACAAGAATATTCTAATTACTAAAATAAGGATTCTTGTAAAGTCTCAGCAGATATGCGCTGAGAGAAATACATTTCTCAGGGTATATATCCTGTGCCCACTGAGATTCACATTGAATATTGGCTAAATATTTATTAATCTGCTAATATTACTTAATAAATCTTTTTCCTTCCTGCGATCTGTTGTACCGCATTCAATGGAATTTTCTGATTGACCGAGAGCAGTGTAAACAAAAATTTGTCAGTTTTATTGAAGAGGTTTTGAGGGTTGGAAAAAGTTGTTTTCGTGAGATAATAAGTGAATGTCTCACCCGATCGCCATCAAGCATTCAACGCTGATGTATCTTACCTAACGAAAGCTTTGGATTGTTATTGGATTCCTCAGCTGAGCTGTCTGCTAACTCATTACAGGCAGCTGCACCTTCCTAGTTTTTTTTTTATAATATATTTTTCTACAGTTGTAAAAACTTTTAAATAGAATATTACTAAAAAAAAATAAGAAATGTATATGTAAAACAACTTTCGTTTTATGGCGAAGATAATGAGACATAAATACAATTAAACGAGAAGTTTCCTGACGTTTGACCCCCCAGGTGAGTTTCATTAAGCCTCGAACAGGTGAAAGCCCACCGTGTGGGAGAAATGTCATGTAAAAACGTTCCATGTTACTGCCTGTGTGTAGTTTTGTAATGTGATTAAATAAGCATTTTAAACGCTGACTAGTGATCAGGAAAATCACTGATGGATGGGAAATATTACCCGAAGCAGGAACTAATTAGAAAGAGAAGAGGGACGGTAGGAGGAGCGGAATATGAGACGTGGGACGGGAAGAGGAGTGGGACGGGAAGAGGAGTGGGACAGGAAGAAGAGTGGAGACAAGAAGAGGTGGATACAAAGTGGGGCAAAAAACAGAGGGTGTCTGGGCCATATAGTTGTGAACACGAAGGGAAAAAATCCATTAGGTTATTGAGTAAGTAAGAGAGGGAGTGGAAGAGGAAAAAAGGGAGAGAGAGAGAGAAGGAGTGAGAGGGAGGAGGATAAGAGAGATAGGTGATGTAAAATAAAGATAAGGAAAGGGTATGGGGAAGAGGTAATGGACTAGCATCTAGGAAAGAGAAGCAGAGAGAGGAGAGAATAAGAGAGGATTGAGCTTGTAGGAGAGAGAAGAGTAAGAGGATAAGAGAAGCAGAGGGAAGAGATAGAGGGAGAGGACAAGGGAGACAGGGAGAGGGTGGCAGAGACAGAGGGAGGGAGAAGAAGCAGAAAAATAGAGGGAAAGAAAGAGGGAGGTGGAAAAGAGTGATGGTCTAGCATATAGGAAGAAACATAAGGAGAGACAGGGTGGGAGGGAGGTGATGATCGAGTACAAAACGAGAGGAAGAAGACGACTGAAGTGATAGGGAAGGAGAGGGAAAGGAGGTGGTGGAGCACCATAAAGGGAGAAGGAGCCTGGAAGTGAGAGTCAGAGTGTTAATAAGACTCATAACTTGTGATTGGATTTCCTCGAGGAAGGCTCAGAGGGGCTGCACACACATCAACAAGTGGAGAAGTATTTCATAACAGCAGCGAAATGACGTGTGTGAAGCGTGAGAGAGAGAGAGAGAGAGAGAGTACGAGTACTCACCGAATTGTACTCACCATTTATACTCGCCTCTTTATACTCAACGGTTTGTACTCACCAGAGGTTAAATCACTGTTCTTGCTTATGCCTCTCAAGAGAGGCCAACCGCTGGCCTAACTTATGGGCATAATCTGCTTCTACTAGTGGGCCCCACCCACCTGTGATGCTATCTCCAGCTGCTGCATCTCTCCTCTGGCTTCGATACACGATTCTTCCTCATCATGCCTTTGCTTTACATACATTAAGCCTCAGGAGCTAAACACCTTTTATCAAGGCTAAGGGACTGAACACCTTGTATCAAGACTAAGGGATTGAATTCCTTAAAATTACGTCTCCAGTTCGTCCATGGTCTCCAGCATTAATGTCTCCTCTGTATTAGATTGAAAAAAAAAATCTTACTATGTAAGCGAAACGTCTCATCAGTAATGATGCACAGGTACTACACATTTGTCTTATGTATCATTTTGTCAGAAATGATAAACGCCTCTTAGACTGGGTTCTCTCTCTCTCTCTCTCTCTCTCTCTCTCTCTCTATCTATCGATCTATCTATCTATCTGTCTATCTATCTATCTATCTATATTTCTCTAGAAACTGATTATAGAATATACCTCTATCACTTAGCTGTCTAGGTCATTTCACTTCGTGACGTCCCTGTAACTCATTTGTATGTTAAATTTCCAACTGTTCCCCTGTGAACATTTTTCCAGCCTCACTAACAGCTTGTCCCTGTCCATCCTATCAATTCCTGTGAATTTTTTGCAGTTCGATAACACGTCATTCTTGCTCCTTCTCTCCTTTTATAGCACCAACTTTAGCTCCTTTAGTCTCTTCTCATGGATCAAGTTCCTTAGCGTGGTAAAGCTCAACATTGAACGAATTATTGTTTCAGTGAGATAAGATTTGCTCGGAATTTTTTACCCCGGAGGGTTATCCACCAGCAGGATAACCCAAGAAAGCCAGTGTTTATCTTTCACATTGTATATAGTGTTGAAGAAAGTATGTTGGTGATGTTGTAGAGAGCGAGTTGGTGTCCTTGAAGGGAGGCAGTTGATGGCGTTGGTGGTGGTGGGGAGAGCTGGAGATCCTCACGTAAGTGGGAGGATGCTGGAGGTAGCTTAGGAATCTCAACACTTCACTGGCATTGTCAGCATAGGTGAAGGAATGGAGCACACAGGTAATTGAAATAGCAGTCCAGGGTAAATGCCAGTTCACCTCTAAATAACCACTATCTCATCACTAAGCCACCTCTAACTCACTACTTGCTCCGAACTACTACTAACAAACATCACAGACACTGGATAGCTCAAAGGTTCTCTGTAGGTAAAAGAAAATTGTGTGGTATTTTGAAATTTCATGTCATGGAGAGGAGTGATGTAGTATGTGATATTTATTGTGTTGGTGAGACTCACGTAGTGTTGACTTTTAAAAGAGATTCTGGCACGAGCCTGTGTTTTATATATATATATATATATATATATATATATATATATATATATATATATATATATATATATATATATATATATATGTATATATATGTATATATATTTATATGTATATATGTATATATAGCTATATATATATATGTATATATAGATCTATATATATGTATATATATATTTATATATATATGTATATATATATATATATGTATATATATATATATATATATATATATATATATTCAGAGAGAAAGAAACCCATTTTCAAGGAACACTCGTAAGTTTTCTTATTTTCTATGAGTATTTTCTTCTCCTACCTCAGAACATTTACATATTATATTTTATTTTAAACTTAGCATTTTGTTGTTTTAGCGATTTTGTGCAGGGCTTCACAAGCGCGCACACACACACACACACACACACACACACACACACACACACACACACACACACACACACACACACACACACACACACACACACACACACACACACACACACACACACACACACACACACACACACACACACACACACACACACACACACACACACAAATGCCCAAAAATGTAGATATACACCATTTCCTTGGAAAATTAAATAGCTTAGCCCATTCTATAAACTTTACTGTTGAGTTTGAAGAAAATAACTCATTGCCTTTTCTAGATGTTTTAATTATTAAGGGTAATAATGAATTCAAATTTAAAATTTACAGAAAACCTACAAATAACTGTTCCTATGTCCACTATTATTCCTCGCATCAAGATAGAGTCAAACTGTCTGTTTTCTCATCAATGTTTTTGAGAGCTTTACGAATTTGTAGTCCTGAGTTCATAGATGAGGAAATATCCAAAATTTATGAAATAGGTAATGATTTAAAATACCCAAGAAATGTAATTGATAAATCTTTTAAAGTTGCTAGAAATACTTTTTACAATCCAAAAAGGGACAACCAGCCTTATTCAACTAAAAATATGTTGGTTCTCCCTTACCATGAAAACTTGGTTGATATGCCTTCTCTTCTTAAGACTTTTAATATTAAAGTTGTATTCAAAAATCTTGATACAGTAAAAAAACTTTTGATAAAGAATTCCCCCCAAAATGCTGATGGATGTGTCTATAAGATTCCTTGTAAAATTTGCGATAAAGTTTATTACGGTCAAACTGGTAAAAATCTCGAACTAAGATTAAAACAACATAAATATAGCATTAGAACTGGACAAGATTCCAATGCTCTATTTATTCATGTAAGAGATTTTAACCATCCAATTGATTTTCAAAAAGTTGAGAAAGTAGTATCAAGCAAGTCCATGGTCGACAGGAATATAATTGAATCTTGTTTCATAAAAAGCAGTTTTGACAATAATATGAATATTTCCTTTGGTTTATATAAATTAGATCCATTTATAAATAATAGAATTTGGAAAGAATTTAATAATACACTGGACAAATAATAATTTTTAAATTTTCTTGGGTAGAATAGTTTGCTGGTGAGTTGTGCAAAGGAACCGTCCAGTTGGGCCGGCGCGCGTCAGGTGTTTAACCGTTGTGGGATCTGATAGTGAGGTGTTGGCCAGACCCCTTATATAGCTTCCTTGGATGCTTTACTTTCATAGTTCCTTGATAATGTGAGTAGTCACGAAAGCGCTTGCAATTTCTCTATTCTTTCAGAGTGGTTGTTTTGCATATTCTGAAATCGCCTGTTTACTGTGATCTTATTGCATATATGTATATATATATATATATATATATATATATATATATATATATATATATATATATATATATATATATATATATATATATATATATATGCAATAAGTAGGTTGGTAGACAGCAACCACCCAGGGAAGTACTACCGTCCTGCCAGATGACTGTGAAACAGAAACCTGTAACTGTTTTGCATGATGGTAGGATTGCTGGTGTCTTTTTCTGTCTCATAAACACGCTAGATAACAGGGATATCTTGCTACTCCAACTTACACTTTGGTTACACTTCACAGACATGCACATGCATATATATATACACACATCTAGGTTTTTCTCCTTTTTCTACATAGCTCTTGTTCTTCTTTATTTCTTCTATTGTCCATGGGGAAGTGGAAAAGAATCTTTCCTCCGTAAGCCATGCGTGTCGTATGAGGCGACTAAAATGCCGGGAGCAGTGGGCTAGTAACCCCTTCTCCTGTAGACATTTACTAAAAAAGAGAAGAAGAAAAACTTTATAAAACTGGGATGCTTGAATGTGCGTGGATGTAGTGCAGATGACAAGAAACAGATGATTGCTGATGTTATGAATGAAAAGAAGTTGGATGTCCTGGCCCTAAGCGAAACAAAGCTGAAAGGGGTAGGGGAGTTTCGGTGGGGGGAAATAAATGGGATTAAATCTGGAGTATCTGAGA
Source organism: Cherax quadricarinatus (assembly GCF_038502225.1). NCBI lineage: Eukaryota > Metazoa > Arthropoda > Malacostraca > Decapoda > Parastacidae > Cherax > Cherax quadricarinatus. The sequence goes on from NC_091311.1 coordinate 39,428,410, forward strand.
GAGTTAGAGCAAAGGAAGGGGTAGCAATAATGTTGAATGATCAGTTATGGAAGGAGAAAAGAGAATATGAATGTGTAAATGCAAGAATTACGTGGATTAAAGTAAAGGTTGGATGCGAGAAGTGGGTCATAATAAGCGTGTATGCACCTGGAGAAGAGAGGAATGCAGAGGAGAGAGAGAGAGATTTTGGGAGATGTTAAGTGAATGTATAGGAGCCTTTGAACCAAGTGAGAGAGTAATTGTGGTAGGGGACCTGAATGCTAAAGTAGGAGAAACTTTTAGAAAGGGTGTGGTAGGTAAGTTTGGGGTGCCAGGTGTAAATGATAATGGGAGCCCTTTGATTGAACTTTGTATAGAAAGGGGTTTAGTTCGAAGAGGTATGGGGTAGGTTTAAAAATATAGTGTTAGAGTGTTCAGCAGAAGTTTGTGGTTACAGGAAAGTGGGTGCGGGAGGCAAGAGGAGCGATTGGTGGAATGATGATGTAAAGAGAGTAGTAAGGGAGAAAAAGTTAGCATATGAGAAGTTTTTACAAAGTAGAAGTGATGCAAGGAGGGAAGAGTATATGGAGAAAAAGAGAGAGGTTAAGAGAGTGGTGAAGCAATGTAAAAAGAGAGCAAATGAGAGAGTGGGTGAGATGTTATCAACAAATTTTGTTGAAAATAAGAAAAAGTTTTGGAGTGAGATTAACAAGTTAAGGAAGCCTAGAGAACAAATGGATTTGTCAGTTAAAAATAGGAGAGGAGAGTTATTAAATGGAGAGTTAGAGGTATTGGGAAGATGGAGGGAATATTTTGAGGAATTGTTAAATGTTGATGAAGATAGGGAAGCTGTGATTTCGTGTATAGGGCAAGGAGGAATAACATCTTGTAGGAGTGAGGAAGAGCCAGTTGTGAGTGTGGGGGAAGTTCGTGAGGCAGTAGGTAAAATGAAAGGGGGTAAGGCAGCCGGGATTGATGAGATAAAGATAGAAATGTTAAAAGCAGGTGGGAATATAGTTTTGGAGTGGTTGGTGCAATTATTTAATAAATGTATGGAAGAGGGTAAGGTACCTAGGGATTGGCAGAGAGCATGCATAGTTCCTTTGTATAAAGGCAAAGGGGATAAAAGAGAGTGCAAAAATTATAGGGGGATAAGTCTGTTGAGTATACCTGGTAAAGTGTATGGTAGAGTTATTATTGAAAGAATTAAAAGTAAGACTGAGAATAGGATAGCAGATGAACAAGGAGGCTTTAGGAAAGGTAGGGGGTGTGTGGACCAGGTGTTTACAGTGAAACATATAAGTGAACAGTATTTAGATAAGGCTAAAGAGGTCTTTTTGGCATTTATGGATTTGGAAAAGGCGTATGACAGGGTGGATAGGGGGCCAATGTGGAAGATGTTGCAGGTGTATGGTGTAGGAGGTAGGTTACTGAAAGCAGTGAAGAGTTTTTACGAGGATAGTGAGGCTCAAGTTAGAGTACATAGGAAAGAGGGAAATTATTTCCCAGTAAAAGTAGGCCTTAGACAGAGATGCGTGATGTCACCGTGGTTGTTTAATATATTTATAGATGGGGTTGTAAGAGAAGTAAATGCGAGGGTCTTGACAAGAGGCGTGGAGTTAAAAGATAAGGAATCACACATAAAGTGGGAGTTGTCACAGTTGCTCTTTGCTGATGACACTGTGCTCTTGGGAGATTCTGAAGAGAAGTTGCAGAGATTGGTGGATGAATTTGGTAGGGTGTGCAAAAGAAGAAAATTAAAAGTGAATACAGGAAAGAGTAAGGTTATGAGGATAACAAAAATATTAGGTGATGAAAGATTGGATATCAGATTGGAGGGAGAGAGTATGGAGGAGGTGAATGTATTCAGATATTTAGGAGTGGACGTGTCAGCGGATGGGTCTATGAAGGATGAGGTGAATCATAGAATTGATGAGGGGAAAAGGGTGAGTGGTGCACTTAGGAGTCTGTAGAGACAAATAACTTTGTCCTTGGAGGCAAAGAGGGGAATGTATGAGAGTATAGTTTTACCAACACTCTTATATGGGTGTGAAGCATGGGTGATGAATGTTGCAGCGAGGAGAAGGCTGGAGGCAGTGGAGATGTCATGTCTGAGGGCAATGTGTGGTGTGAATATAATGCAGAGAATTCGTTGTTTGGAAGTTAGGAGGAGGTGCGGGATTACCAAAACTGTTGTCCAGAGGGCTGAGGAAGGGTTGTTGAGGTGGTTCGGACATGTAGAGAGAATGGAGCGAAACAGAATGACTTCAAGAGTGTATCAGTCTGTAGTGGAAGGAAGGCGGGGTAGGGGTCGGCCTAGGAAAGGTTGGAGGGAGGGGGTAAAGGAGGTTTTGTGTGCGAGGGGCTTGGACTTCCAGCAGGCGTGCGTGAGCGTGTTTGATAGGAGTGAATGGAGACGAATGGTTTTTAATACTTGACGTGCTGTTGGAGTGTGAGCAAAGTAACATTTATGAAGGGGTTCAGGGAAACCGGCAGGCCGGACTTGAGTCCTGGAGATGGGAAGTACAGTGCCTGCACTCTGAAGGAGGGGTGTTAATGTTGCAGTTTAAAAACTGTAGTGTAAAGCACCCTTCTGGCAAGACAGTGATGGAGTGAATGATGGTGAAAGTTTTTCTTTTTCGGGCCACCCTGCCTCGGTGGGAATCGGCCAGTGTGATAATAAAATAATAATAAATATATATATATATATATATATATATATATATATATATATATAGATATATATATATATATATATATATATATATATTTTCAACAAGTCGGCCGTCTCCCACCGAGGCAGGGTGACCCAAAAAAGAAAGAAAATCCCCAAAAAGAAAACACTTTCATCATCATTCAACACTTTCACCACACTCGCACATTATCACTGTTTTTGCAGAGGTGCTCAGAATACAACAGTCTAGAAGCATACACATATAAAGATACACAACATATCCCTCCAAACTGCCAATATCCCAAACCCCTCCTTTAAAGTGCAGGCATTGTACTTCCCATTTCCAGGACTCAAGTCCGACTATATGAAAATAACCGGTTTCCCTGAATCCCTTCACTAAATATTACCCTGCTCACACTCCAACAGATCGTCAGGTCCCAAGTACCATTCGTCTCCATTCACTCCTATCTAACACGCTCACGCACGCTTGCTGGAAGTCCAAGCCCCTTACCCACAAAACCTCCTTTACCCCCTCTCTCCAACCCTTTCGAGGACGACCCCTACCCCGCCTTCCTTCCCCTATAGATTTATATGCTTTCCATGTCATTCTACTTTGATCCATTCTCTCTAAATGACCAAACCACCTCAACAACCCCTCTTCTGCCCTCTGACTAATACTTTTATTAACTCCACACCTTCTCCTAATTTCCACACTCCGAATTTTCTTCATAATATTTACACCACACATTGCCCTTAAACAGGACATCTCCACTGCCTCCAACCGTCTCCTCGCTGCTGCATTTACCACCCAAGCTTCACACCCATATAAGAGTGTTGGTACTACTATACTTTCATACATTCCCTTCTTTGCCTCCATAGATAACGTTTTTTGACTCCACATATACCTCAACGCACCACTCACCTTTTTTCCCTCATCAATTCTATGATTAACCTCATCCTTCATAAATCCATCCGCCGACACGTCAACTCCCAAGTATCTGAAAACATTCACTTCTATATATATATATATATATATATATATATATATATATATATATATATATATATATATATATATATATATATATATATATATATATATATATATATATATATATAAATATATATATATATATATATATATATATATCCATATATATATACATATATATATATATATATATATATATATATATATATATATATATATATATATATATATATATATATATATATATATATATATATTTATTTATTATCACACTGGCCGATTCCCACCAAGGCAGGGTGGCCCGAAAAAGAAAAACTTTCACCATCATTCACTCCATCACTGTCTTGCCAGAAGGGTGCTTTACATTACAGTTTTTAAACTGAAACATTAACACTCATCCTTCAGAGTGCAGGCACTGTACTTCCCATCTCCAGGACTCAAGTCCGGCCTGCCGGTTTCCCTGAATCCCTTCATAAATGTTACTTTGCTCACACTCCAACAGCACGTCAAGTATTAAAAACCATTTGTCTCCATTCACTCCTATCAAACACGCTCACGCATGCCTGCTGGAAGTCCAAGCCCCTCGCACACAAAACCTCCTTTACCCCCTCCCTCCAACCCTTCCTAGGCCGACCCCTACCCCGCCTTCCTTCCACTACAGACTGATACACTCTTGAAGTCATTCTGTTTCGCTCCATTCTCTCTACATGTCCGAACCACCTCAACAACCCTTCCTCAGCCCTCTGGACAACAGTTTTGGTAATCCCGCACCTCCTCCTAACTTCCAAACTACGAATTCTCTGCATTATATTCACACCACACATTGCCCTCAGACATGACATCTCCACTGCCTCCAGCCTTCTCCTCGCTGCAACATTCATCACCCACGCTTCACACCCATATAAGAGCGTTGGTAAAACTATACTCTCATACATTCCCCTCTTTGCCTCCAAGGACAAAGTTCTTTGTCTCCACAGACTCCTAAGTGCACCACTCACTCTTTTTCCCTCATCAATTCTATGATTCACCTCATCTTTCATAGACCCATCCGCTGACACGTCCACTCCCAAATATCTGAATACATTCACCTCCTCCATACTCTCTCCCTCCAATCTGATATTCAATCTTTCATCACCTAATCTTTTTGTTATCCTCATAACCTTACTCTTTCCTGTATTCACCTTTAATTTTCTTCTTTTGCACACCCTACCAAATTCATCCACCATCCACCAATATATATATATATATATATATATATATATATATATATATATATATATATATATATATATATATATATATATATATATATATATATATATATATATATATATATATATATATATATATATATATATATATATATATATATATATATATATATATGCAAAAATTAAAAAAAATCAAGTAAAGAGCACTGATTAAAAAAAACACATTTTTCCAGTTGGGTTTAGCTCCTCAGCTTGGCACGATGTCCTGTCCCCACCCAAGGGAAGTTTATCGTTCGTTAAAAATTTAGATTGAATCGGGGAGGACCAGAGGGCGAGTGAGCAATATGGCCAATTTATACTTTGTACTTTTACGTTCACTTGGAAAGGACGTCGCCCTTAAAATAGTTATACAGACATTTTAAACATCTTAATTAATGGCAAACTGGATGCAGCTTAACCAATTTAAATGAAATTTATTTATAAATATCTGTTTGAAGTGACTCTTTTCGATTTCCTTCTTCACCTCTGAGAGGTCTGCAGAGATAGCAGCAATTTGATGCTTGAATATTATATTGCGTTGGTGTTCTTGTCACCTCCACACACGGTATTTTTAATATTGGCCAAAAAGTATGTGTAGCGTTAGGGATGGAGGAAGCGAAGAGCTTACCTGGTCGAGGCTGGCAGGCAAGAACCTCTCTCTCTCTCTCTCTCTCTCTCTCTTTCTCTCTCTCACACACACACACACACACACACACACACACAGATAGACAGAGAGAGAGAGAGCACTAATATATCACATTAAGCAATACACTCTCCTGACAGATAAAAATATAATTCACTTCAGGACGTAATAGATAATATTTTACTCCAGAAAATGTTGCTAATATGGGATGACGTCACCTGCCAAATTCCTTAAGTGACTTCCTTAACGAAATTAAACTTGTAACTTGTGGAATGATTTCATTTTCCCTTGAATATGAAATTAAAATATGGCATTTGAAATTAATTTTAAGTATGGTGAGGTATGGTAAGAAGGAGTTATGGGCTGCACAAAATATTTATTTATTTTGCTTATTTTGCTCTCTAAATTTGATAAAAATCCATTAAAATAAAACGTGACTAGATTAAACTTTTTTCATTTTATGTGTGTGTGTGTGTGTGTGTACTCACCTAATTATGGTTGCAGGGGTCGATTCATAGCTCCTTGTCCTGCCTTTTCAATGGTCGCTACTAGGTCCTCTCTGTTCTTGTTATGTGACCTTTATCATATCTCATCTTAAAACTAAGTATGGATGCTGCCTCCACTACGTGTGTGTGCGCGTGCATCTACACGCGTGTCTTTCTAAACACAAAACGTCTTCCAGCTGTACACTGAATACAACAACAAATACAAAATACTAATAATCTACCTCTTGTAATACAATACATATAATAAGACACACGTAATATTTAAGCTCCCTATTACATCAAGGTAAATATCCAGACGGCCTCAATATTTTGACGTCTTAGATTCTTAAGCTTAAAACTCCGCTACGTCTAGTTGATCAAGCCTCTGTAATTAGTCTTGTTATACGTCGCTGGCTGTTTACACTTTTATGATAGATTACCAACAGCAGTTACGACGTATTTACAGCCGCTCCGCGTCGTATTACTTTCCCCCAAGGAACATAATAATAATAATAATAATAATAATAATAATAATAATAATAATAATAATAATAATAATAATAATAATAATAATAATAATAATCATAATAATAATAATATACCATTCAAATAAATACTCATATGCGGCAAGGATGTCATTAAACCCATCCAGCGTCTTTTATGAGTTTTTCTGCCGCCAAGTAGTCGTCACATGGTCTTATATATACCAGCTGGTGTACGTGGAGGCAGTCAAAGACTTATTTCTTGGAAATATTCTGATTCAGTAACTGTGGTTAAGCATAGGCATTCATCTTTCAATTATTTACATACTTAACCAGGTATTATTATTATTATTATTATTATTATTATTATTATTATTATTAGTAGTAGTAGTAGTAGTAGTAGTAGTTGTAGTAGTAGTAGTAGTAGTAGTAGTAGTAGATGTTGTTGTAGTAGTAGTAGTAGTAGTAGTATATTATTAGTATTTTATTATTATTATTATTATTATTATTATTATTATTATTATTATTATTATTATTATTATTATTATTATTATTATTATTATTATTACCGCTAGTAGTAGCGAAAAATAATTATAATAGCAATAATAATGCCAGCAGCCGCTTCCTCTAAGAAAGATAAATAAGTTTTGATGGTCTGAAGCCGATCGAACGTTACTTTTTAGACGTGTCTTTGAAGATGTTTCTCTGAAGACTATTTTTGAAGACGGTTCCAACATCTCTGAAAGTTTGAAGCTGACCAGAGGCGGCATTCTTCAAATATTGCTTAGAATTCTATGGTTCTAAGCTTATTAATTATGTTAGGACGTTAGTAAATTTGCATCTACAAAGTCTAAGCTTTCACGGTTTTATTCTATCGACAAGACGCTTTAAATATTAAACACTGACGCCGTTCAACAAGGGCAAACGAAATAAAATTGGCAAATTGGCACGATACACAATTGTTAAAAGTTCGTGGCCGAACAGAAGCTGCTTTCTCAGGTTATCGTGCAGAAAACGAAATTCGGGAATGATCTTCCTCTATGAAGGAGGATAATAAAATAGGTAACCTCTTCATGGTATGTCTTCGGGGATACCTAATAAGAGTATAGAATGGAAATTTTATTAGGTATTCCTTTCGGGGATACCTAATAAGACTAAAGTATGGATATCAGGAAAAAAAAAAGACTATGTGTTTTTTAATTAAAGCGTAAAAGCCTTTAGAGAAAGGGAATTACATCATTCGGACGCCAAATTCATCTGTACTCAGAAGGGGTGTGCAACGCAAAAAAAAATATTTCAGCATAACGTAGGAATGCATAAAGTCGCAAATTTTCAATACCTGCGAAGCACCTGTAGCGATGATGTATAATGGAGGCTGCAGTATCAAAGAAAGTGTTGAAAGGTGAGCAAATTGCTGCAGGTCTGAGAGGAGACCATGAAAGCAAGAACTATGGGGCGGCCCCCAAGCCCAACTGGTAAAAGATTACTGAATTACTCTCTGCTTTACCTCGGGGTGAGAGAGAGAGAGAGAGAGAGAGAGAGAGAGAGAGAGAGAGAGAGAGAGAGAGAGAGAGAGAAAGAAAGAAAGAAAGAAAGAAAGAAAGAAAGAGAGAGAGTTAAACGCCATGAAGTGAGCATGATCTGAGCACTTGGATATAAGAACGAAGACAAATACAACTTTCCAAAACATAATAAGATGTCTTAAATCCCAATAGCTTTACCTTCTTTCTGAGCTTCTTGAGTGAACCTTGAGCCAAGATTCTGCATGTACATGATATGTGGAAGAAGAAAGTGGCTTCAGGGAATAAAGAGGATGTGTGTATCAAGGGCCTGCATTCAAATACGTAAATAAGCAGTACGAAATAAGAGTTCCTTATTGCATTTATGAATTTGCGGGAAGGGCATATACCAGGGTGAATAGACGAGTGGTGTGGCCAGTCATGCAGATGAATTGAATTGGGTGTAAGTTGTTGAAAGCGTAAACAGTTTTATGGGGTGCGTGAAGCTTAGGTTAAGGAAGGTATGAAAGATTGAAATGCTTTCAGCCTCTCTCTCTCTTTCTCTCTCTCTCTCTTTCTCTCTCTCTCTCTCTCTCTCTCTCTCTCTCTCTCTCTCTCTCTCTCTCTCTCTCTCTCTCTCTCTTTCTTTCTCTCTTTTAGTAAGTAAATAAGTAAGCTAGTAATTCAGTTCAATTCACACTATTGAAGGTAGGCACTGTTGAGAGGAAATTTAGACGGCGTTTCGAGCCACCCTGACTCGTTGTCAGGTCACGTCTAAAGACGGAACGAAAGATCAACTAGGATCTCCTGTCACTAGTGCGAGATATTTATGTCTTGGTCTTTAAGAACACACTGGTGGACCAGCAACACCGAGATACACACACTTGGATTTTTAGACCACACTGGTGGACCAGCAACACTGAGATACACACACTTGGTGTTTTTAGACCACACTGGTAGAACAGCAAAACTGGTACACAGACAGCTGACCAGCCGGTGTTCCTAACTGATCGGAGTAGCTGGTGTCCGACACCCAACAGGCAAGTAAAGAATCTATAGCTGGTGAACATAACTACACACACTGCTTGCCTCAGTAGGTAGCGAAGGGAGAAGATACCCTAAGACACATGTTAGAAACACGTGTCTTAGGGTAGGGGTTGTACAGCGCCTGAGTAAAGATAGGCAAGCAGGTTCGATCTGAGGAAAGGAAGATACGTCCAATTCCTTGATCACTACAGACCAAAGTTGATGATCTGAAGGACACCTAAATTAAAGGACATACGTATTTTTAATTAATGTGGATGACATAACTGGAGATAAAATATTGAAGAAAACTGAAGTAAGAATTAAATCCAAAGAAGAAAATTCATTTGTACAAAGACAGAAGCCATTATCTGGACGGAGTTTCGCTCTAGGTAGAGAGCTTTCTCCAGTCATGATTTTAAAAGTCTCTACTCTCAAATAGGCTTGCACAGTATACATGTATATTTGTTTATATACTTGTCGTGTTACGCTCTCCCTTCAAAAAAAATTGCTTTCCTCAATCGGGTTTGAATGTTACGAATGCTTGCTCATCCACTTTGTCTTGCAAAACAACCCCCGAGCTACCCACCTCCCAGCACATAACTCTACGGTGAGAGCAACGAATGTTTCACTATGTTTGTAGTGGTTGACACGGAGCTGCTAGTCATGTGGATGAGGTTTCTGCTAAGTACAGTTAGGTGGTGTAACAATCTCGCCACTAGAAAACGATCAAAAGCGAGCCTCCGTAATTCCTTAAGCTGAATAAATAAAAACGAAACAAAACCAAAAAAATGTACTTTGTCATGCATGGCAGAGAATGAGGTTACTGTTAGTGATCACTTTCGGTAGGTCGTATACACACTTGACGTTCCTAATGTTCCTAAATTAACGCTCTTAACTCCCTCACTCTTTCTTCTAGCTCAGTGAAACAATATAGTTTTACTTGTACACAGGCAACATGAGCAGGAACAGAAGAGCCATCGACCCGCCGCTAACACTTACGGTAAAAGCGACATTTCCACATTGTCTCGCACGATATTTGTTGGCAGTTGTCACGCGTTGCTGAAGCGACCCCACGGCTGACAAATCTGGTTGAAGGGTAGAGAGCACATGGGAGCACAAGGAAAAGACAGAATAAGACACTGAAGTCTATATCAAATCTATCTGTTGACAAGGAAAAATTACAATGAAAATCCCCTATTATCTCCTACAATATTTTATCATTATGGATTGTATATGTTAGTGAACCTTTAAACTTAGAACACAAACCCAATAATACAATGAAAAATGTGATCTTTTTTTGCAACAAAAGTATACTCTTTATTACACTAGTAAAACATGCAATTGTGTGATCTAACCAGGGGATTCATGCAATAAACAACCCTGGAAGGACCCGGTGTATATGCAACAACTGCATCCAATCATAAAGAAGACGAATAGAAAGAAATTTATTCACCAGAGTAATGCCACCGTTTATGAGAGACTGGTCATATATGAACAAGACAATTCTGAACTTTTCGATTAAGTTTAGAATCATAAAAATATTATTAAGTGGGTGGGCGCTTTCCGTAATATAAAGAAACACTATTGCGTCAATAAACGCAAAATCTTCAAGAAAACTATAATTGCATGACAACTGGTCTTTAACGTATATCACATTTCCTGTATAAACCTAACACTGTATTAACAGTTGCTCTGAAAACAGCCGTTCCTCAACCTGACTGAGCTCTTGTAGCTGACTTTTCTGCACCTGACTTAGGTCAGATTAATAGTACGATTAATAAACAACTTAAAACCTTACTGAGAGGTAATGAGGAATTGAATAAACAGTTATAAGCTAGGTCGGCGACACTCCGTTATATGTACAGTTTGATTAAAACCCGCCAACCCGGTTTCCTAGCGAGACCTATTATTAGCTCGGTGGGGGTCGGCCACATGTGTTTTGTCAAAATGGTTGGTAAAAATATTAACTTCAATGCTTGGCAATATCTCTGAAAGCCACATTAAAAGCAACGTTGACCTCACTGACAAATTGCAAAATGTTAACATGTCTAATGATTTTGCACTAGTAAGCTTTGACGTCACGGTGTTGTTCATCCTAGTTCTTGTTCCCGATCTGTTATCCTATCTAGAAGAAGAATTAGATAAGTTCTCCATGCCATTCTATAAGAATATCATTACTGAGTTCATTAAGCTGTGTGTAGTTGACTGCAAGTTTGAGTTTGAAGGAAAATATTAAGCTCAAAATCAGGGAATGGCTATGGAAAATCCATCGTCTCCACTATTAAGCAATCTGCATATAGAGTTTTTCGAGGCTAGGCTTTTGAAAGATATCCTTCCCTGTGAAGTAAAGTGATTCAGATTACCAAGACATAACGCTCTGGCTCCGTCTATTAAATTCACCATGGAAAAAGAAGTAGAAACTGAACTTCCATTCTTAATTGTGTTGATACATCGGGTTGATAAAAAGTTCTGATTTGCAGTATATGGGAAGACCACTAATGTATGTTCATTGTACACAATCTAAAGCCGGATTCCTACCTTAACTCGCTGGACTGCCGTAAATGCAGTTCTACAATGACGAATATCATTTAGGCTCTGCTGCTCCTACTTAACCTTTACTCAGCATTTACCTCAGGGTGAAGTGAGCCAGCCTCGGAAATAGGATTGTTTCCCCTTTTGCTACTTCCCCAAGACCCATTTTCTTGATGGAATTTTCCTGCTGACAGATGCCAGATACTTTGGAGATCAGAATATTAAAGTCTTTTATAATGATACGATATTTGTCACGTCACTAATGGGGTGATCGCTAGGTCATTACTAAATATTTAATGCTGATGGCCTTTTTATTACGGTTGTAACACTTGGCCTTCATCTTTCTGGCATCTGGCGCTGGTCTACTTGATGTTGCATTATTCTAACTATAGAGTTGTACCCTTCAACGGTTCTTCTTGGACTTCCTACTCATTTCTGCAACATTGCAAGCTCCTGTTGATGTGTTGATTGCAACACGAAAGGCCAAGAGCTATCATTCAACTCCCCCGCCCCTTTGGTTATTTTGCATCTTGTATCGCTTGTTCGCGATTATTGCATATATATATTGTCGTACCGAATAGGTAAAACTGGTCAATTAGCAAGAACTCGTTTAAAATTATGTCCTCTCTAAAATTTTCTCTTATACATTTAAAGGTATATGTTTTTTTCATTTATGTTAATATAAAAATTAACGATTTTCTACCAAAAGAGCCTTAGAAAACTTACCTAACCTAACCTAGCCTAATCCAACTAAATATATTTTATATAAGCTCACAATAATTTAACAATAAACAAAGACAATGAAATATTTTTTTCTTTTGATTCAGAATGATTTTTGTGAAATTATTGCATACACAAATTTTCCCTTACCTTACTCGGCAAGAGGTGCATTGTTATTTAAGCCCAAATCGCAAGTTTTACTTATTCGGCACGACAGACAATATAAATACATATATATTATATATATATATATATATATATATATATATATATATATATATATATATATATATATATATATATATATATATATATATATATATATATATATATATATATATATATACATATATATATATATATATATATATATATATATATATATATATATATATATATATATATATATATATATATATATATATATATATATATATATATATATTCTAACAATCCTATTGTTCTAGGTTGATTAATGAAATCTTAACTGTTGAATTCTATTATTCTTCATGTGTCACGCTCTTCAGGAACGACAATAATTCCACTTAACCTTAACTCTTGTAATGTATTTCAGTTTAATAAGGGTTATAAAAAAAGTAGTGAAGAAGCGGCACCTGTATAGAGAGAAACTTTGTTGTGACAAAGCTTTACTCTGTGCGAAGCTTTAAAATAATGTTAAACTGTCTTTAAAAATTGATTAAAATGGTTTAAAAAAAATCGAAGAGAGCATAATGAAGACGTTTAATGGTTCCGTAAAACGAAATTTGTGCCAACACTTCATCATATACGGAGAAGTGGTTAAACTGTTACAGTCGGGCTTTATGAATTTTCATGACGCTTTTAAAATATATTGAAGAACTGTTGAATTATACTGAAAATAAAGGTGCGTTTTTTACTATTTAAAAAATATAAATTTATATTTCCTTTCCTAATAAAACTGCTATTAATAATATTGTCACAATTCCATCACGAGTCTTAGGCTAAATAACCCACACGCGCTGTGTGTTTGTTTTAAGAACATAAGAACATAAGAAAGGAGGAACACTGCAGCAGGCCTTTTGGCCCATACTAGGCAGGTCCAACACAATTCATCCCACTAACAAAATATTTGCCCAACCCAATTTCCAATGCTACCCAAGAAATAACCTTTGATAATTCTATTTCTTTTTCTGTCTCATAAACACGCTAGATTACAGGAATATCTTGCTACTCCTACTTACACTTTGGTCACACTTCACAGACACGCACATGCATATATATATATATATACATACATCTAGGTTTTTCTCCTTTTTCTAAATAGCTCTTGTTCTTCTTTATTTCTTCTATTGTCCATGGGGAAGTGGAAAAGAATCTTTCCTCCGTAAGCCATGCGTGTCGTATGAGGCGACTAAAATGCCGGGAGCAATGGGCTAGTAACCCCTTCTCCTGTAGACATTTACTAAAAAAGAGAAGAAGAAAAACTTTATAAAACTGGGATGCTTGAATGTGCGTGGATGTAGTGCAGATGACAAGAAACAGATGATTGCTGATGTTATGAATGAAAAGAAGTTGGATGTCCCGGCCCTAAGCGAAACAAAGCTGAAGGGGGTAGGGAAGTTTCGGTGGGGGGAAATAAATGGAATTAAATCTGGAGTATCTGAGAGAGTTAGAGCAAAGGAAGGGGTAGCAGTAATGTTAAATGATCAGTTATGGAAGGAGAAAAGAGAATATGAATGTGTAAATTCAAGAATTATGTGGATTAAAGTAAAGGTTGGATGCGAAAAGTGGGTCATAATAAGCGTGTATGCACCTGGAGAAGAGAGGAATGTAGAGGAGAGAGAGAGATTTTGGGAGATGTTAAGTGAATGTATAGGAGCCTCTGAACCAAGTGAGAGAGTAATTGTGGTTGGGGACCTGAATGCTAAAGTAGGAGAAACTTTTAGAGAGGGTGTGGTAGGTAAGTTTGGGGTGCCAGGTGTAAATGATAATGGGAGCCCTTTGATTGAACTTTGTATAGAAAGGGGTTTAGTTATAGGTAATACATATTTTAAGAAAAAGAGGATAAATAAGTATACAAGATATGATGTAGGGCGAAATGACAGTAGTTTGTTGGATTATGTATTGGTAGATAAAAGACTGTTGAGTAGACTTCAGGATGCACATGTTTATAGAGGGGCCACAGATATATCAGATCACTTTCTGCTTGTAGCTACACTGAGAGTAAAAGATAGATGGGATACAAGGAGAATAGAAGCATCAGGGAAGAGAGAGGTGAAGGTTTATAAACTAAAAGAGGAGGCAGTTAGGGTAAGATATAAACAGCTATTGGAGGATAGATGGGCTAATGAGAGCATAGGCAATGGGGTCGAAGAGGTATGGGGTAGGTTTAAAAATATAGTGTTAGAGTGTTCAGCAGAAGTTTGTGGTTACAGGAAAGTGGGTGCGGGAGGGAAGAGGAGCGATTGGTCGAATGATGATGTAAAGAGAGTAGTAAGGGAGAAAAAGTTAGCATATGAGAAGTTTTTACAAAGTAGAAGTGATGCAAGGAGGGAAGAGTATATGGAGAAAAAGAGAGAGGTTAAGAGAGTGGTGAAGCAATGTAAAAAGAGAGCAAATGAGAGAGTGGGTGAGATGTTATCAACAAATTTTGTTGAAAATAAGAAAAAGTTTTGGAGTGAGATTAACAAGTTAAGAAAGCCTAGAGAACAAATGGATTTGTCAGTTAAAAATAGGAGAGGAGAGTTATTAATTGGAGAGTTAGAGGTATTGGGAAGATGGAGGGAATATTTTGAGGAATTGTTAAATGTTGATGAAGATAGGGAAGCTGAGATTTCGTGTATAGGACAAGGAGGAATAACATCTTGTAGGAGTGAGGAAGAGCCAGTTGTGAGTGTGGGGGAAGTTCGTGAGGCAGTAGGTAAAATGAAAGGGGGTAAGGCAGCCGGGATTGATGGGATAAAGATAGAAATGTTAAAAGCAGGTGGGGATATAGTTTTGGAGTGGTTGGTGCAATTATTTAATAAATGTATGGAAGAGGGTAGGGTACCTAGGGATTGGCAGTGAGCATGCATAGTTCCTTTGTATAAAGGCAAAGGGGACAAAAGAGAGTGCAAAAATTATAGGGGGATAAGTCTGCTGAGTATACCTGGTAAAGTGTATGGTAGAGTTATTATTGAAAGAATTAAGAGTAAGACGGAGAATAGGATAGCAGATGAACAACGAGGCTTTAGGAAAGGTAGGGGGTGTTTGGACCAGGTGTTTACAGTGAAACATATAAGTGAACAGCATTTAGATAAGGCTAAAGAGGTCTTTGTGGCATTTATGGATTTGGAAAAGGCGTATGACAGGGTGGATAGGGGGGCAATGTGGCAGATGTTGCAAGTGTATGGTGTAGGAGGTAGGTTACTGAAAGCAGTGAAGAGTTTTTACAAGGATAGTGAGGCTCAAGTTAGAGTATGTAGGAAAGAGGGAAATTATTTCCCAGTAAAAGTAGGCCTTAGACAAGGATGTGTGATGTCACCGTGGTTGTTTAATATATTTATAGATGGGGTTGTAAGAGAAGTAAATGCGAGGGTCTTGACAAGAGGCGTGGAGTTAAAAGATAAAGAATCACACACAAAGTGGGAGTTGTCACAGCTGCTCTTTGCTGATGACACTTTGCTCTTGGGAGATTCTGAAGAGAAGTTGCAGAGATTGGTGGATGAATTTGGTAGGGTGTGCAAAAGAAGAAAATTAAAGGTGAATACAGGAAAGAGTAAGGTTATGAGGATAACAAAAAGATTAGGTAATGAAAGATTGAATATCAGATTGGAGGGAGAGAGTATGGAGGAGGTGAATGTATTCAGATATTTGGGAGTGGACGTGTCAGCGGATGGGTCTATGAAAGATGAGGTGAATCATAGAATTGATGAGGGGAAAAGAGTGAGTGGTGCACTTAGGACTCTGTGGAGACAAAGAACTTTGTCCTTGGAGGCAAAGAGGGGAATGTATGAGAGTATAGTTTTACCAACCCTCTTATATGGGTGTGAAGCATGGGTGATGAATGTTGCAGCGAGGAGAAGGCTGGAGGCAGTGGAGATGTCATGTCTGAGGGCAATGTGTGTTGTGAATATAATGCAGAGAATTCGTAGTTTGGAAGTTAGGAGGAGGTGCGGGATTACCAAAACTTGTCCAGAGGGCTGAGGAAGGGTTGTTGAGGTGGTTCGGACATGTAGAGAGAATGGAGCGAAACAGAATGACTTCAAGAGTGTATCAGTCTGTAGTGGAAGGAAGGCGGGGTAGGGGTCGGCCTAGGAAAGGTGGGGGGGAGGGGGTAAAGGAGGTTTTGTGTGCGAGGGGCTTGGACTTACAGCAGGCATGCATGAGCGTGTTTGATAGGAGTGAATGGAGACAAATGGTTTTTAATACTTGACGTGCTGTTGGAGTGTGAGCAAAGTAACATTTATGAAGGGGTTCAGGGAAACCGGCAGGCCGGACTTGAGTCCTGGAGATGGGAAGTACAGTGCCTGCACTCTGAAGGAGGGGTGTTAATGTTGCAGTTTAAAAACTGTAGTGTAAAGCACCCTTCTGGCAAGACAGTGATGGAGTGAATGATGGTGAAAGTTTTTCTTTTTCGGGCCACCCTGCCTTGGTGGGAATCGGCCAGTGTGATAATAATAAAAAAAATAATTTTATTTACCCATATGCAAGTCCCACTCAAATCCAACCCCTCTCACTCATGTATTTATCCAACCTAGACACAATTAAATAATAAAATATATTTGCTTCTGAATAATATTTAGTTATATCCCTTCACACGTGTGCGTGTGTGATAATTTCTGTATATACTTATTGTTCTCCACAGTGTTACACTATATATATGTATTATGTCTGTACAAGATATGCTCTCAATAAAATAAAATAAAAATATTCCATCCGCTTGCTTGCGGGGGTTGACACCTGGCTTACGTAGAGAACCACAATATCATCCGTCTCTCTCTCCTAGTTTGCCATGAAACTTTAATATCAGGCATCAGCTTCATGACTGGAGTTGCATCCGCAATCAAACCAGCTTGTACTGCTCATAAAGCTTTTGAATTTACTGTGTTTATTTTATCCTCTCATGTGTGTGTAACTAAAAACTGGGGAATAATGGATGAGCCCCTAAAGCAAATTAAAACAGAAATCACGCAGCGATTTTTGTTATATTTTTGTTCAGAGGGAGACAGAGAGACTGACACAGTCAGAGAAAGAGACAGAACGAAAAAAAAAAGCAAAGTGAGAGAAGCTACTGTCTTTGGCAATGCTGCCCATCACGATCAATGCATCGACCTGATATTGAGAAAGAAATACCATCTGCTTTTTTAACAGTGACAGGTGCACTATGGTGCTCCTGTCAGTGTACTGAGTCAGCCTGCCGCTGGGGAAGCAGCTTCTCGGAACTAGAAGGAATTCCACGTTATTTTCACTAGACTAAGAAACTTGACAGTATAGCACAGAACCATTACCACAAAAGATTATATATATTTATATATATATATATATATATATATATATATATATATATATATATATATATATATATATATATATACATGTATGTATGTCGGTAAATGTGTAGGTATGGTTCAGTAGTATAGGCGAAACAGTGGAGGGGAGGAAGTGACCCGAAAAGGAAGTAGCACTTTCATCATCATCATCACTGTCTTGTCAGAACCGTACCTACACTACAGTTAAAAAAAAAACGCAACATTAAAACAGTCCTCCTTCAGAGCGCAGAAACTGTACTTCCCACCTACAGGACTCAAGTGTTGTTAACCGGTTCCCCTGAATCCCTTCATAAATGTTGCTTTGCTCACACTCCAACAGCACGTCAAGTCATAAAAACTATTTGCCTCCACTCGTTCCTATCTAACATGCTTTCGCACGTAGTCGTAGTAGTAGTAGTATATTCACTGGGAAACGTAGAACCCGTTGGGATCGTACAACGTTTGGGAAATGATTGTTAATCAGGTTTTACCTCAAGATAAGGGATTGTAGTTTCTGTTTCATGAATGATGAGCCTCCACCGCCTTCAAGGCGCCTATCTCAAAATCATGATCAGTAGAAGAGGCAGAACTAGCAAGGATTCATTACTCACTGCCTCATTCTCCTTTCTCCTCTCTCTCCCTCTACATATTTTCTTATATTTCTTGTCCTCTCTATTATCACAAGTCATTTTCCTCACAAGTCACTTTCTCCAAGCCTTAGCCTCCATTCCTAGCTCATTTCCCCATATTTTAATAGCACTAGCATATTACTCTCCATTCTATTCCCCAACTCTTTCTGGCTGGCTACATTCCAACTAACATGCTTTTTTCATTAAAAAATACACATATTGTGTTGAGGGAGCTTGAATATTCATTGAGCTTGTACGGCACCGCATGGTACATACGCCTGGCTGAACAATGTGGGGAAACTTTATTTCGAGCAACGATGTTTTGCCTGCCATAAAACATTGATCCACTGTGAAATTTCTTTTGAGCGTCAGTGATTTAAAAATCGAGAATTATGTATTAATTTACGTCAGGATTTTTTCTTCTTTTCCTGCCGTATGGAGATGTAATTACAAGTTACAGTGTCTTCACTTCGATGGGGCTGTCAGGCAACGGAATTGTAAATAAAGGATTTTATTGTGACAATGTTCATTTCTCTTGGAGCTACGTTGTGTCGACGTGATAAAGCTCCAAACACGTTGTTATGCAACTTTTATCTATTCTTCAGTATTGTCGGCAGCTGCGACATCCGAACTGAATGGAAAGATAAACAAGAGCACAACTGTGTTCGAATATGCAGTATTTATGTATCAAAATCGGACAGTAAATATTTTTGCTTTTCTAACCTTGTGTCACTTTTAAAGTAACTTTTTTAATCTAGAAACAGAAGACAAACGACTAGTCTCATGGTCATGGTTGGAGTTGTAATTTATAATTATTTTAAATCCGTCGTAGGTTGTGACTAGGGACACTTGAGTCATACCGTCCAGCCTCCTCACCTCCAGCCTGGTCAGATGTGTGAAAATGCCTCGTAAATGAGAGAAACTTGAGTCTTCTAGTTATCGCTGAAGACCTAGGGGTGAGCCGCTCCGTCGTGGTTCTAGCAGCTAGATGGAATCTACGTCACAGCCGACTTAGAGTAAATATTGAAGTATTTTCATAATCACGTTCAATATACTGAACTTAAAAAGACTTCTCACATACGTAAGTATGCGTATTCAGAAATTAGAAAGATCATTCTTTTTTTTCTATTCCAATAGACCAGAGTGTATAAGACATCCTTATTTAGTTCAAGGAAAAAATCATTGAGATATTTGAAGACTGGGCACAGTCATAAAATATCACCTATGTATTTAGTCCATTTTCCATTAACTGTCAATATTTCATTACGTCTAAGTTTTATACAATATAATTATTATTTATAAAGCACCGTTGACAGAGGGATTCTCATGGGTATACCAAAATTCTGAGCACTTATCATGATTTTGCAGTAACAAATTCGCGGCTGGATAATAAATTAATAATGGTGGCTATAAAAGGTGGTAAGGTAAATTTGGTAAATTAATCAGTATATTAATTAGTACGGAATATAAGGTTGTGTTAACACTGGTTCCTTCTTACGATGTCAGTCTCTCTCTCTCTCTCTCTCTCTATATATATATATATATATATATATATATAAAATATATATATATATATATATATATATATATATATATCTATATATATATATATATATATATAACATATATATATATATATATATATATATATATATATATATATATATATATATATGTCGTGCCGAATATGCAAAACTGGTCAATTAGCAAGAACTCATTTAAAATTAAGTCCTTTCTAAAATTTTCTCTTATACGTTTAAAGACATATTTTTTTAATTATTGTTAATGTAAAAATTTTTAATTTTGCACCAAAAGAATCTTAGAAAACTTACGTAACCTTTTTATAAAAAGAGCAATTTATTTTAGCCTAACCTAACTAAATATATTTTAGATTTGTTTACAATAATTTAATACTAAACAAACACAGTGAAATATATTTTTTTTCTATAGGTTCAGAATGATTTTGGCGAAATTATTGCATACACAAATTTTCGCTTGTCCTATATGGCAAGATGAGTGTTGCTATTTAAGCCAAGATCGCAAGTTCTGCCTATTCGGCACGACATATATATATATATATATATATATATATATATATATATATATATATATATATATATATATATATATATATATATATATATATATATATATATATATATATATATATATATATATATATATATATATATATATACAGTAAAGAGTAACGAACACTTGTCGATGCTAAGCAATAACCCGCATGGAGACAAAAAAATGGAAAATGAAGCTGGTCTGTATATTTCGACAGCTAACTGGAGCCCTCTTGAGTTCCCCCTCTCATTTTTTTGCATCTGCTGAAGTGGACGCCAATTGGGTGTCGAAATATGCAGAGAAACTTTATTTTCCGTGTTTCTGTCTATTTGCACATGTGCACACACACACACACACACACACACACACACACACACACACACACACACACACACACACACACACACACACACACACACACACACACACACACACACACACACACACACATATATATATATATATATATATATATATATATATATATATATATATATTTATATATATATATTCTTTCTTTCAACACACCGGCCGTATCCCACCGAGGCAGGGTGGCCCAAAAGGAAAAACAAAAGTTTCTCCTTTTACATTTAGTAATATATACAGGAGAAGAGGTTACTAGACCCTTGCTCCCAGCATTTTAGTCGCCTCTTACGACACGCATGGCTTACGGAGGAAGAATTCTGTTCCACTTCCCCATGGAGATATATATATATATATATATATATATATATATATATATATATATATGTGTGTGTGTGTGTGTGTGTGTGTGTGTGTGTGTGTGTGTGTGTGTGTGTGTGTGTGTGTGTGTGTGTGTGTGTGTGTGTGTGTGTGTGTGTGTGTGTGTGTGTGTGTGTGTGTGTGTGTATGTCGTGCCGAATATGTAAAACTGGTCAATTAGCAAGAACTCATTTAAAATTAAGTCCTTTCTAAAATTTTCTCTTATACGTTTAAAGATATATATTTTTCATTAATGTTGATGTAAAAATTTATAATTTTGCACCAAAAGGAACTTAGAAAACTTACCTAACCTTATTATGACAAGAACAATTTATTTTAGCCTAACCCAACTAAATATATTTTAGATTTGTTTACAATAATTTAATACTAAGCAAACACAGTGAAATATATTTTTTTCGTTAGGTTCAGAATGATTTTGGCGAAATTATTGCATACACAAATTTTAGCTTGTCCTATATGGCAAGATGAGTGTTGCTATTTAAGCCAAGATCGCAAGTTCTGCCTATTCGGCACGACATATATATATATATATATATATATATATATATATATATATATATATATATATATATATATATATATATATATATATATATATATATATATATATATATATATATATATATATATATATATATATATATATATATATATATATATATATATATATATATATATATATATATATATATATATATATATATATATATATGATCACAATATGCAAAACATCCACTGCGAAAAAATCCTTCCCAACAAAACTAAGCGGTACAGACATGTTGAAGTTTTGTGTTTAATGCCTAAGAATATAGATATAAACCATTTCCTCGCTAAATTAAATAATCTAACTCATTCCATAATAACTCACTGGTTTTTTTTTTTTAGATGTCTTAATTATTAAGGGAAACCATTATTTTAAATTCAAATTATACAGTAAACCAACAAAGAACTGTTCTTACGTACACTATTATTCTTCACATCGTGAAGCCCAGAGTTCATAGATGAAAAAATCTCTAAGAATTTTTATATAAAATAGCTAATGATCTAAAATACTCAAAACACATAATTGATAAATTCTTTAAATTTGATAGAAATACTTTTTCCAACTTTACAAAAGGAGAGAGATAATCAACCAAGAATATTTTGGTTCTCTCTTAGCATGAAGTATTTCTTGATTATACCTTTTTTACCTAAGAATTTTAGAATCAAAGTGTATTTAAAAATTTTGACACAGTGTGTGTGTGTGTGTGTGTGTGTGTGTGTGTGTGTGTGTGTGTGTGTGTGTGTGTGTGCTCACCTATTTGTGGTTGCAGGGGTCGAGTCTTAGCTCCTGCCCCCCCCCCTCTTCACCAGTTGCTACTGGATCCACTCTCTCCCTGCTCCATGAGCCTTATCAAGCCTCGTCTTAAAACTATGTATGGTTCCCGCCTCCACTACGTCACTTTCTAGGCTATTCCACTGCCTGACTACTCTATGGCTGAAGAAATACTTCCTAACATCCCTTTGACTCATCTGAGTCTTCAACTTCCAATTGTGACCTCTTGTTTCTGTGTCCCATCCCTGGAACATCCTGCCTTTGTCCACCTTGTCTATTCCGCGCAGTATTTTATATGTCGTTATCATGTATCCCCTGACCCTCCTATCCTCCAGTGTCGTCAGGCCGATTTCCCTTAACCTTTCTTCATAGGACATTCCCCTTAGCTCTGGAACTAACCTTGTTGCAAACCTTTGCAATTTCACTAATTTCTTGACGTGCTTGATCAAGTGCGAGTTCCAAACGGGTGCTGCATACTCCAGTATGGGCCTGACGTACACGGTGTACAGTGTCTTGAACGATTCCTGTGTGTGTTTGTGTGTGTGTGTGTGTGTGTGTGTGTGTGTGTGTGTGTGTGTGTGTGTGTGTGTGTGTGTGTGTGTGTGTGTCTGTGTCTGTGTCTGTGTCTGTGTCTGTGTGTGTGTGTGTTTGTGTGTGCGTTTCTGCTGCAAGCAGTGAAACACCCGTACACTCACCAATTTCAGTTTACAAACTACATGACATAAAATTGCCATTTTTAGTTTCACGTTTTTATAGGTATAATAATGGAAGCCATCAACTATCCATTAACTTACGGCCTATGATAATATTATGATCCATAGCTGGCACGTCCTACATAATTCCCTGATCTTTAGTCTCTTATCATTTTATATAAAAAAAACTCGAAATATCACCCGACCCACCTAGATTAATGAGCAGTTGAATATTTCACTTTTATATAAATATTTTATTTTTCGGTTGCCCACATTTTAACCAGACTATTATGTGATGCTCTATTATTATTTTTTCACACACTGATACATTAGTGTACAGTGTGTGGCGATTTTTTGCGTAGATTGTGGTGAATGGTGGCGAGTTTGTGGTGATTTTTGTATAGTTTGTGATTGGTTCATGGTTTGTTATTACTGGCGGACAGTTTGGGATGACTGGTGCATTGTTTTTGGTGATTTTTTAAAAAAAACAGTGCTTAAGAGCTGAAACTAACCTTAAGGAACATACTAGAGTTACTGCACGAAAATCAATTTGTTTTATTGATTTGGCAAATTAAAACTTGCATCCCATAAATCAATACAAAGCTTCCTTACAGGAAAACACGCCAGCACTAAACGTTTGAAGCCAACTAGAAGATGCATTCTCCAGTTATCATTTTACTGTCGTAGTTTGTGAACTACGATGGTAAAGTAACAGTCTTGCGCTAGCACAGCCTATAAGCCTGAGGAATTATCTTTTAATTAGTTGCAATAATTTATTAAGGCCGAAGCAGTTTAGAAGAGCTATACCTACGTTATTTCACGGAAGACTATAGTATTGAAAAATATTCTCAAACTGGTACCCACACACTCCACTTTTGAAAGTTTACAGCCGATCAGAAGAGGCTTTCTCAAGTTGTTTCACGGAAACCAATGGTTATATGACATCGGCAAGATGGCACCTTTTGAATTGTGTTAAACTTTCCCTAGTTTCAGTACACAGACAATGAAAATCAGACGTAGATGAGTTTTTTTTTTTTAGTAAATGAGTACCTTCGAGGAATTAAAAATATATTAAACCACTAATTGGTACCTCTGCGATTAAGTCTGAGATTAAGAGTGGAATGAATTACAAACTGCCGCCGGCAAATGAGGTACAGCAGATACTTAGAAAAGCCGGGTTTTTACTGGAGAACTTTACGCTCAAGACCAAAAGTTGATGAGGAATTTCATAATTGAAAAATAAGTCACAGTACCGAAGCTCTAACGATTTTCATCTAACCAAGAACCTGGATAAGAACACTCAACGTTAAGCTCACACCTGCGCTTAACGTTATCCACTAAAGGGGCGCCACCTTAACTCTTTGTTACTTTTGACTGTTATAACCCTGGACAAAAGAGCTATAAAACGCTGACAGGTTCTTTAACAAAGACGCATAAGCAGCTTGAACGCTTTATTCAGACATCATTTCACTTGGATACCAATTTTCTTTTAAAGCTGGTCTCCAAGCGTAGCGTTGTCTGTAAGGTGCCCAAACTGCTTATATATTTTCATTATAATTCTAATAACACCAGTCTCACGGTAAAAACTAAGGACACTGTCCTCGACCATCACTGCTTCCAAGCAGCTTGCCGGGTATACTCAGTACTGAGTTTTCATTTCTTATGATGTATAGCTTGAAAAGGAAGATCACTTGGCTTACGGAATATTACAGAAAAAACATGCTAGTTATCCTTTGCTTCCACTATTTAACTATCATATAGAATAAGCTAGCAGCACACAGCTAATGTACTCAATTTCGCTTAATAAAAAATACGTCTACCTAACAGATAATACGAGTATTGTAATTGCCAGAATTAGTATCGGAATTTAGAACTTGTTACAAGCATTTTAAGGACGAGCCTTATAATAGTGAATACCCCAAATGTTAGCTCGCTAGCCAGGTGGAAGGATGTAGTCTTCAGTATTGTGTAATAGAATATGCATGCATTACCAACAACAGACCTTCATCACCCCGTGACTCAGAATAGGTCGATGCTACCATCGCCTCATGTTTCAGTACAGGTCGCGACTACCGTCGCCTCATGTCTCGGTATAAATCGATACCACCATCGCCTAATGTCTTAGTATCGGTTGATACCACCATCGCCTCATGTCTCAGAATAGGTTGATACGACCATCGCCTCATGGCTCAGTATAGGTTGATACCACCCTCACTTCATGTCTCAGTATAGGTTGATGCCACCCTCACTTCATGTCTCAGTATAGGTTGATACCACCCTCACCTCATGTCTCAGTATAGGTTGATACCACCCTCACCTCATGTCTCAGTATAGGTCGAGACCATAGCCAATCTACGCCACAACGAGCTGAAAAGTTGTTTTTCGGCGATGTCTTGGCGGACATTGCTGTCTGTCCAACCTGATGTAGTGTTTATTTACTTTTCTCTTCCCTGATCCCCTTTCTGGTCCTCCTCGCCTCGCCTCCCTTTGATGGAGGTTGTAAACAAAATACCTCGGTCAGATATTGTGGCTGCTGGGAGGACACGTTAAAAATGAACCCCGTATCAAACTAGCGAACTACACAATCTATTGATTAGCGTGACATGATAGATAGTGTAGTGAAGAATGAAGACACGATACATTGCGAGAGATAGCGCCACACTTTTCGTATGCTGCGCAAGGAGGAGATTAAAACATCTGAGAAATATAGATAGTTCGACAAGCCGAAATCGAGTGATAACAGCCATGCAGAGCAGGCAAGAGGAGAAGTAAGCGTAGCGGCGGAGGGAGCAAATCCCTGGAGCTTGATAGAAGTGATGATCGGTGAGGCTCTGGGGCCCTGAGCTGCCCTGATAGCGTCCTTGGTAGCCATGATGGCCTTTGATGACGGTCATCATCTCTGGTTCCTCTCGTGACGCTTGACGATGCCCGTCTGCTGCCTGTGTTGCTGTGGTGGTGTAGTGTTGCCTGTGTTCCTGTGGTGGTGTCGTTTTGCCTGTGTTGCTGTGGTAACGTGCTGCCTGTGTTGTTGTGATGGTATTGTGATGCTTGTATTGCTGTGGTGGTGTCCTGCTGCCTGTGTTGCTGTGGTGCTGTCGTGTTACCTGTGTTGTGGTGATGTTTGGTTGTTTGAGGTGTGTTGCTGCCTGTGCTGTTGCCTGTGTTATTTTCTGGAATGTACAGCATTCAGGATTAACATTTTCTGAGCCATGACTGCCACCTCCATCACACCTGCCACCTCCACCACATCTGCCACCACCAGCACATCTGCCATCACCACCACACCTGCCACCTCCATCACACCTGCCACCTCCAGCACACATGCTACCTCCACCACACCTGTCATCACCACACCTGCCATCACCACACCTGCCACCTACATCACACTCATCACCTGCTTCGAGGCTGCCTGCTACTGACCGCATATGATGTGTTGGTGTGGTAATGATGTCCTCTGAGTTGCTTACAGCTCCCCAGCCGGATATAGAAAAGTCTTTGAGGTACCCATGGAGGCTGAGAGCCTCATGAGAGTGTTCATATCTCTCTCTCTCTCTCTCTCTCTCTTTTCTACGTAGGCCCACACTGAACCTTCAGTCCCTCTCTGAGTTGGTTTCGTCTCTCTCTCTATCTGTCTGTCTACCTCTATATATCTATCTATCTATCTCCTATTCCTCAGCTCACGTTGTCAATCCTGCTTCTTTCTCACTTTTGCTTTCAGCTCAACCTAACTCTACAGTCACTTTAATTCTTCTTACTCAGCTCACTCTCACAGTACTTCCTCTTTCACTCTTACTTTCTCAGTTCACGCTGCCAAGTCAGCCTCTTTAATTCCTTTTCCTCAGCTCACACCTCATCTTTTTTCATTCCTCTTCCTCAGCTCGAGACGAAACTATTTCGTCTCCTCAGCATTCTGTCTTTTTCATCAGTAGCTTCCTCAGCTGCTTCCTTTAATTAACCCCCATTCACCCATTTAATAAAGTCTTGGATTAACCAGGGAAGCCTCAGTCTGCTGGATAATACATGAGCACTCTCCTTATACAAGGATGTTTAACTTACTTTGCTGCTAATTAACCTGCTGATACCTGAAGCACTAATTGACACATGAGGTAGTGATTAGCTGCTGACACCTGAGGTAGTGATTAGCTGCTGACACCTGAAGTAGTGATTAGCTGCTGACACCTGAGGTAGTGATTAGCCGCTGACACCTGAGGCAGTGATTAGCCGCTGACACCTGAGGTAGTGATTAGCTGCTGACACCTGAGGTAGTGATTAGCTGCTGACACCTGAGGTAGTGATTGGCTTCTGACACCTGGCGATGTGATTAGTCTGAAGACACCTCATCCACTCAGTAACCTGCTGACACCTCATCCACTCAGTAACCTGTTGACACCTCATTCACTCAGTAACCTGCTGACACCTCATCTACTCAGTAACCTGTTGACACCTCATCCACTCAGTAACCTGCTGACATCTCATCCACTCAGTAACCTGTTGACACCTCATCCACTCAGTAACCTGCTGACACCTCATCCACTCAGTAACCTGCTGACATCCCGTCCACTCAGTAACCTGCTGACACCTCATCCACTCAGTAACCTGTTGACACCTCATTCACTCAGTAACCTGCTGACACCTCATCTACTCAGTAACCTGTTGACACCTCATCCACTCAGTAACCTGCTGACATCTCATCCACTCAGTAACCTGTTGACACCTCATCCACTCAGTAACCTGCTGACACCTCATCCACTCAGTACCCTGCTGACACCTCATCCACTCAGTACCCTGCTGACACCTCATCCACTCAGTAACCAGCTGACACCTCATCCACTCAGTAACCTGCTGATACCTCATCCACTCTGTAACCTGCTGACACCCCCATCCACTCAGTAACCTTCTGACACCTCATCCACTCAGTAACCTTCTGACACCTCATCCACTAAGTAACCTGCTGACACCTCATCCACTCAGTAACCTGTTGACACCCCATCCACTCAGTAACCTGTTGACGCCTCATCTACTCAGTAACCTGCTGACACCACATCCACTCAGTAACCTGCTGACACCTCATCCACTCAGTAACCTGCTGACACCTCATCCACTCAGTAACCTGCTGACACCTCATCCACTCAGTAACCTGCTGATACCTCATCCACTCTGTAACCTGCTGACACCCCCATCCATTCAGTAAC